>NC_092320.1:41448556-41748556 GCF_036785885.1 Coffea arabica | reverse complement strand
CAACCTTTGGTAATCTTCTTGAAACAACTTTTGGTAACTTCCAAATTCTACTCCAAGAAAGATTGCACAAATCAGATTTGGTTCCCTATTCAAAACAATTCGGTTGCCCCTTTCTTTCCCTTCCTTTTTTTTTTCTCTTGCCAACCAATTCCTCTTTTTTTTTTTTTTTGACTACAACTATCAACCACAACACAAAACAAGGAAGTCCACAAATAATAACTACCAAGAACTCCAAGATCTTTCAAGAACTTTCAAGGAAGTTGTTAGGAACTTCAGAAATTTCAAGATTGTGGTCAAGAATTCAAGAAGCTCAAGATTATTGCAAGTTCTCTTCAAGATTCACAAAATTCCAACAAGTTTTGCCAAAATCCAGATTTGAAAACCAAGTAAGCAAGTTGGATAACACAAACAACAAGACTGGACAGATTTGTATTTGGATAAACAGTAACTATGAACAGTGTCGGTGAACAGTATGATGAACAGTGTCGGGTGAACAGTCGGTGAATAGTGACTTTTTTTTTTTTTTTAACAAGGCAGCGGACGAAACACAAAGACCCTACGACACAACTACGAAAAAATAAGGATATAACGAAAGATACCTCTACCAAAGCTCTGAAGCCAACTGAAAAGTTCCTCGATCAACTTGTTTCGAGACACGTAGCACGTTTGCCCAAGGATCTAGCGAGGATGTCCAACGCTTGGAATTGCGGGATCTAGAACCAAACGGACGACACGATTGGATTCAAGACGGCAGTACGATGACTCCAATGAAGGTGGCTTCTCCACGGGATAGGTCGGTAGAACAATCTAGGACGAGACGCAAGATTGCTCAAAACCCTTGCCAAAGCAAGTAAAAGGCTCGAACACTCTTCTTAGAAGAAGGAACGAAAATAAGACAATTTTATTGATAAAAGTTCTGACCCTTAAACCTTACAAGGAAAGCCTATTTATAGGCTAAAGTGACTAAAACCCTAAAGGCTAGGAAAAGGAAAAAGTCGGCCCATGCTCTTACTTAATCATTAACTAATTGCTAACTAATTGATGGGGCCTAAGGCCTTATTCTCTTGGTGGCCCGCTTGACTCTTTGTGGGCTTGGATCATGGTGTAAATGGCTCGATTGTCTCTCTCCAAGCCTCAATATCTTTGTGAACTCCATGTTGGTCTTGGACAACTCTAACCAGAACTTGGAGTGATTTTATGAAGTGCTTGGCCCGTACACGCGTGACTGGGCCCAATGGGACTCGGACTGGGTCATTGCGTGGGCCGAGGCTCGTGCACACATCAGTCCCCTCCTCTTGAGAAGGATTTGTCCTCAAATCTAGATGATACTAACAAGAGTTAGTAGTATGACAAATCAAATCGATAGTGCGTTTGGAGGTCAGCCACGTTGGGAACAAATGAAAGGTCACGAGCCAAGTTAAATGCCGTTTGGTCAGTTTCACGAGGCTCTCAAACAAGGACATGCGCCAAGATAGGAAAGAACTTGTGTAAGGTAGCAATCCAAAGCTCTCTAATCAACTTTCGGCCATGGATTGTCATATTGTCACCTGACATAAGTGGCAGCAATGAAGTGACGCGCACTCCATACGAATCGCATGAATTTGCGCAAGTTGGAGTTGGTAAGGTCAGCTCATGGTAGCCAGCTTGTGGATGCGGGAAGAAGCATGAACGTGCACCACTTTCAGCAGGAATAAGTACGAAATCGGGTTGCACGTCCTTAACCATAGTTGGAAAATTGTGGACAGCGTTACAACCTATGAAAACAAAATAACCTTCAACTTGAAACAATTCAGAAATCGGGTAAAGAACTAAGGGTACATTATTGACTAGGTAGTAAGAAGGTGTAGAACAAGATTTAAATGAGAAAACTCCCTTTAACACTTCAATATTCCTTCCACCCATTGATTCAACTTGAGATGCCAGTGCTAGTCCTTTACACTTCTCTTCAACACCTACATGAGAGCGACAAGAGTTGGTGCTAGTAACATGCTCAAAACAAGGCAAAGGTGAGGAATGAACCATAGGTAGAGAACAAGCAGTAGAATCCGGAATTTCCCCTTTAAGATGAGCTCGAATCAATCCTCCAATGGTGTGGACAGGTTTGGGTTGACATGGTTCCATGAATTGAGACCAAAGAGATTTAGCTTCTAGAAGACAAACTCCATGGAAACTCGCAAAGTGTCCAAGTGGCGTGGGAATGGAACATGCCATGACCAACTCTACTTGACTTTCTTTAATCTGTACAAACGAAGAGGTACTAACCAAAAC
The DNA here is from genome assembly GCF_036785885.1 of Coffea arabica. NCBI lineage: Eukaryota > Viridiplantae > Streptophyta > Magnoliopsida > Gentianales > Rubiaceae > Coffea > Coffea arabica. The sequence goes on along the minus strand of NC_092320.1, from coordinate 41,746,288 downwards.
ACATGTTAGCGTGTTAGCAAACAAAATGTCCACACTTTCAACTTTTGCGAACATGGCCAACTCCTCCTCTTTACTCATCAATACGGCCAAAGTATTCTCGCCTTTCCCCACTTTATTCTTCTTGGACATTTGTTCATTCATTGCACTTGAGTTCGGATTTTCATTGTCTAGCTCATGTGCATGGCTCAGTTGTAACTCATTCATATTTGGCTCTTCAATCAACGAGGGACTCGGATGAATTTTCCCTTTATTATCACCGGTTGACACATGGTTAAGTTGCTCCAAGTGGGAATCCAACACTTGGCTAAGTCTTTCCATCATAGAATCAACCAATGCTTTAGTCCGACTTCGGAATTCATTCTTTGCTTCACGAAGCTTTGACTCAATTCGAGAATTCTCAAACTCCTCGTCTTGATTGTCAAGACACTTCTTAGATGAACCTCGTTTGCTTGAAATTGATCTCGATTTAGATGCTCGACACAAACTTCTTCGCTCCTTCTCATATTCATCACAATCTCGTTTATACCTACACACGAAGCACGGTAACGTTCCATCTCCTCCCGGAGTGAACGAAACTCACGTTGTGAACTATCTTCCATGGAATTGTGCTTGGGAGTAGGCCGCTTGGAACCCCTCCTCTTGAGAGGCTCATTCTCCAAGAATTCTTGACTGTATGAGTAAGAGGCAACTCCCCTAGGCATGATTACGTGACCTGCAAAAATGGTTAGCAAAGAAAAGGAGATTCCTCACAAGCTCACGTGTATGTGCTCATCACTCGTGTATCACTCAACTCTCGTATTTGTCACTCAAAACACTCTAATGATCTTACCAAATACCTTTACCTGTTGGATTAGGTGGTTGATAAATGCTGCTCAAGCCCAAATAATTGTCACCAACTTCTTTCGCAAGAGTAATCACGGAGATGTAGGAGAAAGTGTAGGGAAGTGTTCCTAAAAATTAGGAGAAAATATAGGAGAGTTTCCTAAAGTGGATGAGAGAATATATGGGAGTTTCCTAGGGATGAGTTTCCAAAAAATGGACGAGAGAGTTTAGGAAAATTTCCTAAAAATGGATGAGAGAATTTAGGAAAGTTTCCAAAAAAAAAGTGGATGAGAGAGTTTAGAAAAGTTTCCTAAAAAATGGATGAGAGAATTTAGGAAAGTTTCCAAAAAAAATGGATAAGAGAGTTTGGGAAAGCTTCCTAAAAAGGTAGAAGAGAGAGTGTCCAAGTGAGTACAAAGAGTTATCCAAGTGCTTTACTTAGTTTCTTAATTGATTTTGGAAACAAGTTAGTTTTTGGAAACCTTTTGAAAATCCTTTTCCTCTTGAACAACTTTTGGTAATCTTCTTGAAACAACTTTTGGTAACCTTCTTGAAACAACCTTTGGTAATCTTCTTGAAACAACTTTTGGTAACTTCCAAATTCTACTCCAAGAAAGATTGCACAAATCAGATTTGGTTCCCTATTCAAAACAATTCGGTTGCCCCTTTCTTTCCCTTCCTTTTTTTTTCTCTTGCCAACCGATTCCACTTTTTTTTTTTTTTTTGACTACAACTATCAACCACGACACAAAACAAGGAAGTCCACAAATAATAACTACCAAGAACTCCAAGATCTTTCAAGAACTTTCAAGGAAGTTGTTAGGAACTTCAGAAATTTCAAGATTGTGGTCAAGAATTCAAGAAGCTCAAGATTATTGCAAGTTCTCTTCAAGATTCACAAAATTCCAACAAGTTTTGCCAAAATCCAGATTTGAAAACCAAGTAAGCAAGTTGGATAACACAAACAACAAGACTGGACAGATTTGTATTCGGATAAACAGTAACTATGAACAGTGTCGGTGAACAGTATGATGAACAGTGTCGGTGAACAGTATGATGAACAGTGTCGGGTGAACAGTCGGTGAATAGTGACTTTTTTTTTTTTTTTTTTAACAAGGCAGCGGACGAAACACAAAGACCCTACGACACAACTACGAAAAAATAAGGATATAACGAAAGATACCTCTACCAAAGCTCTGAAGCCAACTGAAAAGTTCCTCGATCAACTTGTTTCGAGACACGTAGCACGTTTGCCCAAGGATCTAGCGAGGATGTCCAACGCTTGGAATTGCGAGATCTAGAACCAAACGGACGACACGATTGGATTCAAGACGGCAGTACGACGACTCCAATGAAGGTGGCTTCTCCACGGGATAGGTCGGTAGAACAATCTAGGACGAGACGCAAGATTGCTCAAAACCCTTGCCAAAGCAAGTAAAAGGCTTGAACACTCTTCTTAGAAGAAGGAACGAAAATAAGACAATTTTATTGATAAAAGTTCTGACCCTTAAACCTTACAAGGAAAGCCTATTTATAGGCTAAAGTGACTAAAACCCTAAAGGCTAGGAAAAGGAAAAAGTCGGCCCATGCTCTTACTTAATCATTAACTAATTGCTAACTAATTGATGGGGCCTAAGGCCTTATTCTCTTGGTGGCCCGCTTGACTCTTTGTGGGCTTGGATCATGGTGTAAATGGCTCGATTGTCTCTCTCCAAGCCTCAATATCTTTGTGAACTCCATGTTGGTCTTGGACAACTCTAACCAGAACTTGGAGTGATTTTATGAAGAGCTTGGCCCGTACACGCGTGACTGGGCCCAATGGGACTCGGACTGGGTCATTGCGTGGGCCGAGGCTCGTGCACACATCAGTCCCCTCCTCTTGAGAAGGATTTGTCCTCAAATCTAGATGATACTAACAAGAGTTAGTAGTATGACAAATCAAATCGATAGTGCGTTTGGAGGTCAGCCACGTTGGGAACAAATGAAAGGTCACGAGCCAAGTTAAATGCCGTTTGGTCAGTTTCAAGAGGCTCTCAAACAAGGACATGCGCCAAGATAGGAAAGAACTTGTGTAAGGTAGCAATCCAATGCTCTCTAATCAACTTTCGGCCATGGATTGTCATATTGTCACCTGACATAAGTGGCAGCAATGAAGTGACGCGCACTCCATACGAATCGCATGAATTTGCGCAAGTTGGAGTTGGTAAAGTCAGCTCATGGTAGCCAGCTTGTGGATGCGGGAAGAAGCATGAACGTGCACCACTTTCAGCAGGAATAAGTACGAAATCGGGTTGCACGTCCTTAACCATAGTTGGAAAATTGTGGACAGCGTTACAACCTATGAAAACAAAATAACCTTCAACTTGAAACAATTCAGAAATCGGGTAAAGAACTAAGGGTACATTATTGACTAGGTGGTAAGAAGGTGTAGAACAAGATTTAAATGAGAAAACTCCCTTTAACACTTCAATATTCCTTCCACCCATTGATTCAACTTGAGATGCCAGTGCTAGTCCTTTACACTTCTCTTCAACACCTACATGGGAGCGACAAGAGTTGGTGCTAGTAACATGCTCAAAACAAGGCAAAGGTGAGGAATGAACCATAGGTAGAGAACAAGCAGTAGAATCCAGAATTTCCCCTTTAAGATGAGCTCGAATCAATCCTCCAATGGTGTGGACAGGTTTGAATTGACATGGTTCCATGAATTGAGACCAAAGAGATTTAGCTTCTAGAAGACAAACTCCATGGAAATTCGCAAAGTGTCCAAGTGGCGTGGGAATGGAACATGCCATGACCAACTCTACTTGACTTTCTTTAATCTGTACAAACGAAGAGGTACTAACCAAAACACATGTTAGCGTGTTAGCAAACAAAACGTCCACACTTTCAACTTTTGCGAACATGGCCAACTCCTCCTCTTTACTCATCAATACGGCCAAAGTATTCTCGCCTTTCCCCACTTTATTCTTCTTGGACATTTGTTCATTCATTGCACTTGAGTTCGGATTTTCATTGTCTAGCTCATGTGCATGGCTCAGTTGTAACTCATTCATATTTGGCACTTCAGTCAACGAGGGACTCGGATGAATTTTCCCTTTATTATCACCGGTTGACACATGGTTAAGTTGCTCCAAGTGGGAATCCAACACTTGGCTAAGTCTTTCCATCATAGAATCAACCAATGCTTTAGTCCGACTTCGGAATTCATTCTTTGCTTCACGAAGCTTTGACTCAATTCGAGAATTCTCAAACTCCTCGTCTTGATTGTCAAGACACTTCTTAGATGAACCTCGTTTGCTTGAAATTGATCTCGATTTAGATGCTCGACACAAACTTCTTCGCTCCTTCTCATATTCATCACAATCTCGTTTATACCTACACACGAAGCACGGTAACGTTCCATCTCCTCCCGGAGTGAACGAAACTCACGTTGTGAACTATCTTCCATGGAATTGTGCTTGGGAGTAGGCCGCTTGGAACCCCTCCTCTTGAGAGGCTCATTCTCCAAGAATTCTTGACTGTATGAGTAAGAGGCAACTCCCCTAGGCATGATTACGTGACCTGCAAAAATGGTTAGCAAAGAAAAGGAGATTCCTCACAAGCTCACGTGTATGTGCTCATCACTCGTGTATCACTCAACTCTCGTATTTGTCACTCAAAACACTCTAATGATCTTACCAAATACCTTTACCTGTTGGATTAGGTGGTTGATAAATGCTGCTCAAGCCCAAATAATTGTCACCAACTTCTTTCGCAAGAGTAATCACGGAGATGTAGGAGAAAGTGTAGGGAAGTGTTCCTAAAAATTAGGAGAAAATATAGGAGAGTTTCCTAAAGTGGATGAGAGAATATAGGAGAGTTTCCTAAAGTGGATTTTAGGTGAGTTTCCAAAAAATGGACGAGAGAGTTTAGGAAAATTTCCTAAAAATGGATGAGAGAATTTAGGAAAGTTTCCAAAAAAAATGGATAAGAGAGTTTGGGAAAGCTTCCTAAAAAGGTAGAAGAGAGAGTGTCCAAGTGAGTACAAAGAGTTATCCAAGTGCTTTACTTAGTTTCTTAATTGATTTTGGAAACAAGTTAGTTTTTGGAAACCTTTTGAAAATCCTTTTCCTCTTGAACAACTTTTGGTAATCTTCTTGAAACAACTTTTGGTAACCTTCTTGAAACAACCTTTGGTAATCTTCTTGAAACAACTTTTGGTAACTTCCAAATTCTACTCCAAGAAAGATTGCACAAATCAGATTTGGTTCCCTATTCAAAACAATTCGGTTGCCCCTTTCTTTCCCTTCCTTTTTTTTTCTCTTGCCAACCGATTCCACTTTTTTTTTTTTTTTTTACTACAACTATCAACCACGACACAAAACAAGGAAGTCCACAAATAATAACTACCAAGAACTCCAAGATCTTTCAAGAACTTTCAAGGAAGTTGTTAGGAACTTCAGAAATTTCAAGATTGTGGTCAAGAATTCAAGAAGCTCAAGATTATTGCAAGTTCTCTTCAAGATTCACAAAATTCCAACAAGTTTTGCCAAAATCCAGATTTGAAAACCAAGTAAGCAAGTTGGATAACACAAACAACAAGACTGGACAGATTTGTATTCGGATAAACAGTAACTATGAACAGTGTCGATGAACAGTATGATGAACAGTGTCGGTGAACAGTATGATGAACAGTGTCGGGTGAACAGTCGGTGAATAGTGACTTTTTTTTTTTTTTTAACAAGGCAGCGGACGAAACACAAAGACCCTACGACACAACTACGAAAAAATAAGGATATAACGAAAGATACCTCTACCAAAGCTCTGAAGCCAACTGAAAAGTTCCTCGATCAACTTGTTTCGAGACACGTAGCACGTTTGCCCAAGGATCTAGCGAGGATGTCCAACGCTTGGAATTGCGAGATCTAGAACCAAACGGACGACACGATTGGATTCAAGACGGCAGTACGACGACTCCAATGAAGGTGGCTTCTCCACGGGATAGGTCGGTAGAACAATCTAGGACGAGACGCAAGATTGCTCAAAACCCTTGCCAAAGCAAGTAAAAGGCTCGAACACTCTTCTTAGAAGAAGGAACGAAAATAAGACAATTTCATTGATAAAAGTTCTGACCCTTAAACCTTACAAGGAAAGCCTATTTATAGGCTAAAGTGACTAAAACCCTAAAGGCTAGGAAAAGGAAAAAGTCGGCCCATGCTCTTACTTAATCATTAACTAATTGCTAACTAATTGATGGGGCCTAAGGCCTTATTCTCTTGGTGGCCCGCTTGACTCTTTGTGGGCTTGGATCATGGTGTAAATGGCTCGATTGTCTCTCTCCAAGCCTCAATATCTTTGTGAACTCCATGTTGGTCATGGACAACTCTAACCAGAACTTGGAGTGATTTTATGAAGAGCTTGGCCCGTACACGCGTGACTGGGCCCAATGGGACTCGGACTGGGTCATTGCGTGGGCCGAGGCTCGTGCACACATCAGTCCCCTCCTCTTGAGAAGGATTTGTTCTCAAATCTAGATGATACTAACAAGAGTTAGTAGTATGACAAATCAAATCGATAGTGCGTTTGGAGGTCAGCCACGTTGGGAACAAATGAAAGGTCACGAGCCAAGTTAAATGCCGTTTGGTCAGTTTCACGAGGCTCTCAAACAAGGACATGCGCCAAGATAGGAAAGAACTAAGGGTACATTATTGACTAGGTGGTAAGAGGGTGTAGAACAAGATTTAAATGAGAAAACTCCCTTTAACACTTCAATATTCCTTCCACCCGTTGATTCAACTTGAGATGCCAGTGCTAGTCCTTTACACTTCTCTTCAACACCTACATGAGAGCGACAAGAGTTGGTGCTAGTAACATGCTCAAAACAAGGCAAAGGTGAGGAATGAACCATAAGTAGAGAACAAGCAGTAGAATCCGGAATTTCCCCTTTAAGATGAGCTCGAATCAATCCTCCAATGGTGTGGACAGGTTTGGGTTGACATGGTTCCATGAATTGAGACCAAAGAGATTTAGCTTCTAGAAGACAAACTCCATGGAAACTCGCAAAGTGTCCAAGTGGCGTGGGAATGGAACATCCCATGACCAACTCTACTTGACTTTCTTTAATCTGTACAAACGAAGAGGTACTAACCAAAACACATGTTAGCGTGTTAGCAAACAAAACGTCCACACTTTCAACTTTTGCGAACATGGCCAACTCCTCCTCTTTACTCATCAATACGGCCAAAGTATTCTCGCCTTTCCCCACTTTATTCTTCTTGGACATTTGTTCATTCATTGCACTTGAGTTCGGATTTTCATTGTCTAGCTCATGTGCATGGCTCAGTTGTAACTCATTCATATTTGGCACTTCAGTCAACGAGGGACTCGGATGAATTTTCCCTTTATTATCACCGGTTGACACATGGTTAAGTTGCTCCAAGTGGGAATCCAACACTTGGCTAAGTCTTTCCATCATAGAATCAACCAATGCTTTAGTCCGACTTCGGAATTCATTCTTTGCTTCACGAAGCTTTGACTCAATTCGAGAATTCTCAAACTCCTCGTCTTGATTGTCAAGACACTTCTTAGATGAACCTCGTTTGCTTGAAATTGATCTCGATTTAGATGCTCGACACAAACTTCTTCGCTCCTTCTCATATTCATCACAATCTCGTTTATACCTACACACGAAGCACGGTAACGTTCCATCTCCTCCCGGAGTGAACGAAACTCACGTTGTGAACTATCTTCCATGGAATTGTGCTTGGGAGTAGGCCGCTTGGAACCCCTCCTCTTGAGAGGCTCATTCTCCAAGAATTCTTGACTGTATGAGTAAGAGGCAACTCCCCTAGGCATGATTACGTGACCTGCAAAAATGGTTAGCAAAGAAAAGGAGATTCCTCACAAGCTCACGTGTATGTGCTCATCACTCGTGTATCACTCAACTCTCGTATTTGTCACTCAAAACACTCTAATGATCTTACCAAATACCTTTACCTGTTGGATTAGGTGGTTGATAAATGCTGCTCAAGCCCAAATAATTGTCACCAACTTCTTTCGCAAGAGTAATCACGGAGATGTAGGAGAAAGTGTAGGGAAGTGTTCCTAAAAATTAGGAGAAAATATAGGAGAGTTTCCTAAAGTGGATGAGAGAATATAGGAGAGTTTCCTAAAGTGGATTTTAGGTGAGTTTCCAAAAAATGGACGAGAGAGTTTAGGAAAATTTCCTAAAAATGGATGAGAGAATTTAGGAAAGTTTCCAAAAAAAATGGATAAGAGAGTTTGGGAAAGCTTCCTAAAAAGGTAGAAGAGAGAGTGTCCAAGTGAGTACAAAGAGTTATCCAAGTGCTTTACTTAGTTTCTTAATTGATTTTGGAAACAAGTTAGTTTTTGGAAACCTTTTGAAAATCCTTTTCCTCTTGAACAACTTTTGGTAATCTTCTTGAAACAACTTTTGGTAACCTTCTTGAAACAACCTTTGGTAATCTTCTTGAAACAACTTTTGGTAACTTCCAAATTCTACTCCAAGAAAGATTGCACAAATCAGATTTGGTTCCCTATTCAAAACAATTCGGTTGCCCCTTTCTTTCCCTTCCTTTTTTTTTCTCTTGCCAACCGATTCCACTTTTTTTTTTTTTTTGACTACAACTATCAACCACGACACAAAACAAGGAAGTCCACAAATAATAACTACCAAGAACTCCAAGATCTTTCAAGAACTTTCAAGGAAGTTGTTAGGAACTTCAGAAATTTCAAGATTGTGGTCAAGAATTCAAGAAGCTCAAGATTATTGCAAGTTCTCTTCAAGATTCACAAAATTCCAACAAGTTTTGCCAAAATCCAGATTTGAAAACCAAGTAAGCAAGTTGGATAACACAAACAACAAGACTGGACAGATTTGTATTCGGATAAACAGTAACTATGAACAGTGTCGATGAACAGTATGATGAACAGTGTCGGTGAACAGTATGATGAACAGTGTCGGGTGAACAGTCGGTGAATAGTGACTTTTTTTTTTTTTTTTTAACAAGGCAGCGGACGAAACACAAAGACCCTACGACACAACTACGAAAAAATAAGGATATAACGAAAGATACCTCTACCAAAGCTCTGAAGCCAACTGAAAAGTTCCTCGATCAACTTGTTTCGAGACACGTAGCACGTTTGCCCAAGGATCTAGCGAGGATGTCCAACGCTTGGAATTGCGAGATCTAGAACCAAACGGACGACACGATTGGATTCAAGACGGCAGTACGACGACTCCAATGAAGGTGGCTTCTCCACGGGATAGGTCGGTAGAACAATCTAGGACGAGACGCAAGATTGCTCAAAACCCTTGCCAAAGCAAGTAAAAGGCTTGAACACTCTTCTTAGAAGAAGGAACGAAAATAAGACAATTTTATTGATAAAAGTTCTGACCCTTAAACCTTACAAGGAAAGCCTATTTATAGGCTAAAGTGACTAAAACCCTAAAGGCTAGGAAAAGGAAAAAGTCGGCCCATGCTCTTACTTAATCATTAACTAATTGCTAACTAATTGATGGGGCCTAAGGCCTTATTCTCTTGGTGGCCCGCTTGACTCTTTGTGGGCTTGGATCATGGTGTAAATGGCTCGATTGTCTCTCTCCAAGCCTCAATATCTTTGTGAACTCCATGTTGGTCTTGGACAACTCTAACCAGAACTTGGAGTGATTTTATGAAGAGCTTGGCCCGTACACGCGTGACTGGGCCCAATGGGACTCGGACTGGGTCATTGCGTGGGCCGAGGCTCGTGCACACATCAGTCCCCTCCTCTTGAGAAGGATTTGTCCTCAAATCTAGATGATACTAACAAGAGTTAGTAGTATGACAAATCAAATCGATAGTGCGTTTGGAGGTCAGCCACGTTGGGAACAAATGAAAGGTCACGAGCCAAGTTAAATGCCGTTTGGTCAGTTTCAAGAGGCTCTCAAACAAGGACATGCGCCAAGATAGGAAAGAACTTGTGTAAGGTAGCAATCCAATGCTCTCTAATCAACTTTCGGCCATGGATTGTCATATTGTCACCTGACATAAGTGGCAGCAATGAAGTGACGCGCACTCCATACGAATCGCATGAATTTGCGCAAGTTGGAGTTGGTAAAGTCAGCTCATGGTAGCCAGCTTGTGGATGCGGGAAGAAGCATGAACGTGCACCACTTTCAGCAGGAATAAGTACGAAATCGGGTTGCACGTCCTTAACCATAGTTGGAAAATTGTGGACAGCGTTACAACCTATGAAAACAAAATAACCTTCAACTTGAAACAATTCAGAAATCGGGTAAAGAACTAAGGGTACATTATTGACTAGGTGGTAAGAAGGTGTAGAACAAGATTTAAATGAGAAAACTCCCTTTAACACTTCAATATTCCTTCCACCCATTGATTCAACTTGAGATGCCAGTGCTAGTCCTTTACACTTCTCTTCAACACCTACATGGGAGCGACAAGAGTTGGTGCTAGTAACATGCTCAAAACAAGGCAAAGGTGAGGAATGAACCATAGGTAGAGAACAAGCAGTAGAATCCAGAATTTCCCCTTTAAGATGAGCTCGAATCAATCCTCCAATGGTGTGGACAGGTTTGAATTGACATGGTTCCATGAATTGAGACCAAAGAGATTTAGCTTCTAGAAGACAAACTCCATGGAAATTCGCAAAGTGTCCAAGTGGCGTGGGAATGGAACATGCCATGACCAACTCTACTTGACTTTCTTTAATCTGTACAAACGAAGAGGTACTAACCAAAACACATGTTAGCGTGTTAGCAAACAAAACGTCCACACTTTCAACTTTTGCGAACATGGCCAACTCCTCCTCTTTACTCATCAATACGGCCAAAGTATTCTCGCCTTTCCCCACTTTATTCTTCTTGGACATTTGTTCATTCATTGCACTTGAGTTCGGATTTTCATTGTCTAGCTCATGTGCATGGCTCAGTTGTAACTCATTCATATTTGGCACTTCAGTCAACGAGGGACTCGGATGAATTTTCCCTTTATTATCACCGGTTGACACATGGTTAAGTTGCTCCAAGTGGGAATCCAACACTTGGCTAAGTCTTTCCATCATAGAATCAACCAATGCTTTAGTCCGACTTCGGAATTCATTCTTTGCTTCACGAAGCTTTGACTCAATTCGAGAATTCTCAAACTCCTCGTCTTGATTGTCAAGACACTTCTTAGATGAACCTCGTTTGCTTGAAATTGATCTCGATTTAGATGCTCGACACAAACTTCTTCGCTCCTTCTCATATTCATCACAATCTCGTTTATACCTACACACGAAGCACGGTAACGTTCCATCTCCTCCCGGAGTGAACGAAACTCACGTTGTGAACTATCTTCCATGGAATTGTGCTTGGGAGTAGGCCGCTTGGAACCCCTCCTCTTGAGAGGCTCATTCTCCAAGAATTCTTGACTGTATGAGTAAGAGGCAACTCCCCTAGGCATGATTACGTGACCTGCAAAAATGGTTAGCAAAGAAAAGGAGATTCCTCACAAGCTCACGTGTATGTGCTCATCACTCGTGTATCACTCAACTCTCGTATTTGTCACTCAAAACACTCTAATGATCTTACCAAATACCTTTACCTGTTGGATTAGGTGGTTGATAAATGCTGCTCAAGCCCAAATAATTGTCACCAACTTCTTTCGCAAGAGTAATCACGGAGATGTAGGAGAAAGTGTAGGGAAGTGTTCCTAAAAATTAGGAGAAAATATAGGAGAGTTTCCTAAAGTGGATGAGAGAATATAGGAGAGTTTCCTAAAGTGGATTTTAGGTGAGTTTCCAAAAAATGGACGAGAGAGTTTAGGAAAATTTCCTAAAAATGGATGAGAGAATTTAGGAAAGTTTCCAAAAAAAATGGATAAGAGAGTTTGGGAAAGCTTCCTAAAAAGGTAGAAGAGAGAGTGTCCAAGTGAGTACAAAGAGTTATCCAAGTGCTTTACTTAGTTTCTTAATTGATTTTGGAAACAAGTTAGTTTTTGGAAACCTTTTGAAAATCCTTTTCCTCTTGAACAACTTTTGGTAATCTTCTTGAAACAACTTTTGGTAACCTTCTTGAAACAACCTTTGGTAATCTTCTTGAAACAACTTTTGGTAACTTCCAAATTCTACTCCAAGAAAGATTGCACAAATCAGATTTGGTTCCCTATTCAAAACAATTCGGTTGCCCCTTTCTTTCCCTTCCTTTTTTTTTCTCTTGCCAACCGATTCCACTTTTTTTTTTTTTTTTGACTACAACTATCAACCACGACACAAAACAAGGAAGTCCACAAATAATAACTACCAAGAACTCCAAGATCTTTCAAGAACTTTCAAGGAAGTTGTTAGGAACTTCAGAAATTTCAAGATTGTGGTCAAGAATTCAAGAAGCTCAAGATTATTGCAAGTTCTCTTCAAGATTCACAAAATTCCAACAAGTTTTGCCAAAATCCAGATTTGAAAACCAAGTAAGCAAGTTGGATAACACAAACAACAAGACTGGACAGATTTGTATTCGGATAAACAGTAACTATGAACAGTGTCGATGAACAGTATGATGAACAGTGTCGGTGAACAGTATGATGAACAGTGTCGGGTGAACAGTCGGTGAATAGTGACTTTTTTTTTTTTTTTTTAACAAGGCAGCGGACGAAACACAAAGACCCTACGACACAACTACGAAAAAATAAGGATATAACGAAAGATACCTCTACCAAAGCTCTGAAGCCAACTGAAAAGTTCCTCGATCAACTTGTTTCGAGACACGTAGCACGTTTGCCCAAGGATCTAGCGAGGATGTCCAACGCTTGGAATTGCGAGATCTAGAACCAAACGGACGACACGATTGGATTCAAGACGGCAGTACGACGACTCCAATGAAGGTGGCTTCTCCACGGGATAGGTCGGTAGAACAATCTAGGACGAGACGCAAGATTGCTCAAAACCCTTGCCAAAGCAAGTAAAAGGCTTGAACACTCTTCTTAGAAGAAGGAACGAAAATAAGACAATTTTATTGATAAAAGTTCTGACCCTTAAACCTTACAAGGAAAGCCTATTTATAGGCTAAAGTGACTAAAACCCTAAAGGCTAGGAAAAGGAAAAAGTCGGCCCATGCTCTTACTTAATCATTAACTAATTGCTAACTAATTGATGGGGCCTAAGGCCTTATTCTCTTGGTGGCCCGCTTGACTCTTTGTGGGCTTGGATCATGGTGTAAATGGCTCGATTGTCTCTCTCCAAGCCTCAATATCTTTGTGAACTCCATGTTGGTCTTGGACAACTCTAACCAGAACTTGGAGTGATTTTATGAAGAGCTTGGCCCGTACACGCGTGACTGGGCCCAATGGGACTCGGACTGGGTCATTGCGTGGGCCGAGGCTCGTGCACACATCAGTCCCCTCCTCTTGAGAAGGATTTGTCCTCAAATCTAGATGATACTAACAAGAGTTAGTAGTATGACAAATCAAATCGATAGTGCGTTTGGAGGTCAGCCACGTTGGGAACAAATGAAAGGTCACGAGCCAAGTTAAATGCCGTTTGGTCAGTTTCAAGAGGCTCTCAAACAAGGACATGCGCCAAGATAGGAAAGAACTTGTGTAAGGTAGCAATCCAATGCTCTCTAATCAACTTTCGGCCATGGATTGTCATATTGTCACCTGACATAAGTGGCAGCAATGAAGTGACGCGCACTCCATACGAATCGCATGAATTTGCGCAAGTTGGAGTTGGTAAAGTCAGCTCATGGTAGCCAGCTTGTGGATGCGGGAAGAAGCATGAACGTGCACCACTTTCAGCAGGAATAAGTACGAAATCGGGTTGCACGTCCTTAACCATAGTTGGAAAATTGTGGACAGCGTTACAACCTATGAAAACAAAATAACCTTCAACTTGAAACAATTCAGAAATCGGGTAAAGAACTAAGGGTACATTATTGACTAGGTGGTAAGAAGGTGTAGAACAAGATTTAAATGAGAAAACTCCCTTTAACACTTCAATATTCCTTCCACCCATTGATTCAACTTGAGATGCCAGTGCTAGTCCTTTACACTTCTCTTCAACACCTACATGGGAGCGACAAGAGTTGGTGCTAGTAACATGCTCAAAACAAGGCAAAGGTGAGGAATGAACCATAGGTAGAGAACAAGCAGTAGAATCCAGAATTTCCCCTTTAAGATGAGCTCGAATCAATCCTCCAATGGTGTGGACAGGTTTGAATTGACATGGTTCCATGAATTGAGACCAAAGAGATTTAGCTTCTAGAAGACAAACTCCATGGAAATTCGCAAAGTGTCCAAGTGGCGTGGGAATGGAACATGCCATGACCAACTCTACTTGACTTTCTTTAATCTGTACAAACGAAGAGGTACTAACCAAAACACATGTTAGCGTGTTAGCAAACAAAACGTCCACACTTTCAACTTTTGCGAACATGGCCAACTCCTCCTCTTTACTCATCAATACGGCCAAAGTATTCTCGCCTTTCCCCACTTTATTCTTCTTGGACATTTGTTCATTCATTGCACTTGAGTTCGGATTTTCATTGTCTAGCTCATGTGCATGGCTCAGTTGTAACTCATTCATATTTGGCACTTCAGTCAACGAGGGACTCGGATGAATTTTCCCTTTATTATCACCGGTTGACACATGGTTAAGTTGCTCCAAGTGGGAATCCAACACTTGGCTAAGTCTTTCCATCATAGAATCAACCAATGCTTTAGTCCGACTTCGGAATTCATTCTTTGCTTCACGAAGCTTTGACTCAATTCGAGAATTCTCAAACTCCTCGTCTTGATTGTCAAGACACTTCTTAGATGAACCTCGTTTGCTTGAAATTGATCTCGATTTAGATGCTCGACACAAACTTCTTCGCTCCTTCTCATATTCATCACAATCTCGTTTATACCTACACACGAAGCACGGTAACGTTCCATCTCCTCCCGGAGTGAACGAAACTCACGTTGTGAACTATCTTCCATGGAATTGTGCTTGGGAGTAGGCCGCTTGGAACCCCTCCTCTTGAGAGGCTCATTCTCCAAGAATTCTTGACTGTATGAGTAAGAGGCAACTCCCCTAGGCATGATTACGTGACCTGCAAAAATGGTTAGCAAAGAAAAGGAGATTCCTCACAAGCTCACGTGTATGTGCTCATCACTCGTGTATCACTCAACTCTCGTATTTGTCACTCAAAACACTCTAATGATCTTACCAAATACCTTTACCTGTTGGATTAGGTGGTTGATAAATGCTGCTCAAGCCCAAATAATTGTCACCAACTTCTTTCGCAAGAGTAATCACGGAGATGTAGGAGAAAGTGTAGGGAAGTGTTCCTAAAAATTAGGAGAAAATATAGGAGAGTTTCCTAAAGTGGATGAGAGAATATAGGAGAGTTTCCTAAAGTGGATTTTAGGTGAGTTTCCAAAAAATGGACGAGAGAGTTTAGGAAAATTTCCTAAAAATGGATGAGAGAATTTAGGAAAGTTTCCAAAAAAAATGGATAAGAGAGTTTGGGAAAGCTTCCTAAAAAGGTAGAAGAGAGAGTGTCCAAGTGAGTACAAAGAGTTATCCAAGTGCTTTACTTAGTTTCTTAATTGATTTTGGAAACAAGTTAGTTTTTGGAAACCTTTTGAAAATCCTTTTCCTCTTGAACAACTTTTGGTAATCTTCTTGAAACAACTTTTGGTAACCTTCTTGAAACAACCTTTGGTAATCTTCTTGAAACAACTTTTGGTAACTTCCAAATTCTACTCCAAGAAAGATTGCACAAATCAGATTTGGTTCCCTATTCAAAACAATTCGGTTGCCCCTTTCTTTCCCTTCCTTTTTTTTTCTCTTGCCAACCGATTCCACTTTTTTTTTTTTTTTTTACTACAACTATCAACCACGACACAAAACAAGGAAGTCCACAAATAATAACTACCAAGAACTCCAAGATCTTTCAAGAACTTTCAAGGAAGTTGTTAGGAACTTCAGAAATTTCAAGATTGTGGTCAAGAATTCAAGAAGCTCAAGATTATTGCAAGTTCTCTTCAAGATTCACAAAATTCCAACAAGTTTTGCCAAAATCCAGATTTGAAAACCAAGTAAGCAAGTTGGATAACACAAACAACAAGACTGGACAGATTTGTATTCGGATAAACAGTAACTATGAACAGTGTCGATGAACAGTATGATGAACAGTGTCGGTGAACAGTATGATGAACAGTGTCGGGTGAACAGTCGGTGAATAGTGACTTTTTTTTTTTTTTTTAACAAGGCAGCGGACGAAACACAAAGACCCTACGACACAACTACGAAAAAATAAGGATATAACGAAAGATACCTCTACCAAAGCTCTGAAGCCAACTGAAAAGTTCCTCGATCAACTTGTTTCGAGACACGTAGCACGTTTGCCCAAGGATCTAGCGAGGATGTCCAACGCTTGGAATTGCGAGATCTAGAACCAAACGGACGACACGATTGGATTCAAGACGGCAGTACGACGACTCCAATGAAGGTGGCTTCTCCACGGGATAGGTCGGTAGAACAATCTAGGACGAGACGCAAGATTGCTCAAAACCCTTGCCAAAGCAAGTAAAAGGCTCGAACACTCTTCTTAGAAGAAGGAACGAAAATAAGACAATTTCATTGATAAAAGTTCTGACCCTTAAACCTTACAAGGAAAGCCTATTTATAGGCTAAAGTGACTAAAACCCTAAAGGCTAGGAAAAGGAAAAAGTCGGCCCATGCTCTTACTTAATCATTAACTAATTGCTAACTAATTGATGGGGCCTAAGGCCTTATTCTCTTGGTGGCCCGCTTGACTCTTTGTGGGCTTGGATCATGGTGTAAATGGCTCGATTGTCTCTCTCCAAGCCTCAATATCTTTGTGAACTCCATGTTGGTCATGGACAACTCTAACCAGAACTTGGAGTGATTTTATGAAGAGCTTGGCCCGTACACGCGTGACTGGGCCCAATGGGACTCGGACTGGGTCATTGCGTGGGCCGAGGCTCGTGCACACATCAGTCCCCTCCTCTTGAGAAGGATTTGTTCTCAAATCTAGATGATACTAACAAGAGTTAGTAGTATGACAAATCAAATCGATAGTGCGTTTGGAGGTCAGCCACGTTGGGAACAAATGAAAGGTCACGAGCCAAGTTAAATGCCGTTTGGTCAGTTTCACGAGGCTCTCAAACAAGGACATGCGCCAAGATAGGAAAGAACTAAGGGTACATTATTGACTAGGTGGTAAGAGGGTGTAGAACAAGATTTAAATGAGAAAACTCCCTTTAACACTTCAATATTCCTTCCACCCGTTGATTCAACTTGAGATGCCAGTGCTAGTCCTTTACACTTCTCTTCAACACCTACATGAGAGCGACAAGAGTTGGTGCTAGTAACATGCTCAAAACAAGGCAAAGGTGAGGAATGAACCATAAGTAGAGAACAAGCAGTAGAATCCGGAATTTCCCCTTTAAGATGAGCTCGAATCAATCCTCCAATGGTGTGGACAGGTTTGGGTTGACATGGTTCCATGAATTGAGACCAAAGAGATTTAGCTTCTAGAAGACAAACTCCATGGAAACTCGCAAAGTGTCCAAGTGGCGTGGGAATGGAACATCCCATGACCAACTCTACTTGACTTTCTTTAATCTGTACAAACGAAGAGGTACTAACCAAAACACATGTTAGCGTGTTAGCAAACAAAACGTCCACACTTTCAACTTTTGCGAACATGGCCAACTCCTCCTCTTTACTCATCAATACGGCCAAAGTATTCTCGCCTTTCCCCACTTTATTCTTCTTGGACATTTGTTCATTCATTGCACTTGAGTTCGGATTTTCATTGTCTAGCTCATGTGCATGGCTCAGTTGTAACTCATTCATATTTGGCACTTCAGTCAACGAGGGACTCGGATGAATTTTCCCTTTATTATCACCGGTTGACACATGGTTAAGTTGCTCCAAGTGGGAATCCAACACTTGGCTAAGTCTTTCCATCATAGAATCAACCAATGCTTTAGTCCGACTTCGGAATTCATTCTTTGCTTCACGAAGCTTTGACTCAATTCGAGAATTCTCAAACTCCTCGTCTTGATTGTCAAGACACTTCTTAGATGAACCTCGTTTGCTTGAAATTGATCTCGATTTAGATGCTCGACACAAACTTCTTCGCTCCTTCTCATATTCATCACAATCTCGTTTATACCTACACACGAAGCACGGTAACGTTCCATCTCCTCCCGGAGTGAACGAAACTCACGTTGTGAACTATCTTCCATGGAATTGTGCTTGGGAGTAGGCCGCTTGGAACCCCTCCTCTTGAGAGGCTCATTCTCCAAGAATTCTTGACTGTATGAGTAAGAGGCAACTCCCCTAGGCATGATTACGTGACCTGCAAAAATGGTTAGCAAAGAAAAGGAGATTCCTCACAAGCTCACGTGTATGTGCTCATCACTCGTGTATCACTCAACTCTCGTATTTGTCACTCAAAACACTCTAATGATCTTACCAAATACCTTTACCTGTTGGATTAGGTGGTTGATAAATGCTGCTCAAGCCCAAATAATTGTCACCAACTTCTTTCGCAAGAGTAATCACGGAGATGTAGGAGAAAGTGTAGGGAAGTGTTCCTAAAAATTAGGAGAAAATATAGGAGAGTTTCCTAAAGTGGATGAGAGAATATAGGAGAGTTTCCTAAAGTGGATTTTAGGTGAGTTTCCAAAAAATGGACGAGAGAGTTTAGGAAAATTTCCTAAAAATGGATGAGAGAATTTAGGAAAGTTTCCAAAAAAAATGGATAAGAGAGTTTGGGAAAGCTTCCTAAAAAGGTAGAAGAGAGAGTGTCCAAGTGAGTACAAAGAGTTATCCAAGTGCTTTACTTAGTTTCTTAATTGATTTTGGAAACAAGTTAGTTTTTGGAAACCTTTTGAAAATCCTTTTCCTCTTGAACAACTTTTGGTAATCTTCTTGAAACAACTTTTGGTAACCTTCTTGAAACAACCTTTGGTAATCTTCTTGAAACAACTTTTGGTAACTTCCAAATTCTACTCCAAGAAAGATTGCACAAATCAGATTTGGTTCCCTATTCAAAACAATTCGGTTGCCCCTTTCTTTCCCTTCCTTTTTTTTTCTCTTGCCAACCGATTCCACTTTTTTTTTTTTTTTGACTACAACTATCAACCACGACACAAAACAAGGAAGTCCACAAATAATAACTACCAAGAACTCCAAGATCTTTCAAGAACTTTCAAGGAAGTTGTTAGGAACTTCAGAAATTTCAAGATTGTGGTCAAGAATTCAAGAAGCTCAAGATTATTGCAAGTTCTCTTCAAGATTCACAAAATTCCAACAAGTTTTGCCAAAATCCAGATTTGAAAACCAAGTAAGCAAGTTGGATAACACAAACAACAAGACTGGACAGATTTGTATTCGGATAAACAGTAACTATGAACAGTGTCGATGAACAGTATGATGAACAGTGTCGGTGAACAGTATGATGAACAGTGTCGGGTGAACAGTCGGTGAATAGTGACTTTTTTTTTTTTTTTTTAACAAGGCAGCGGACGAAACACAAAGACCCTACGACACAACTACGAAAAAATAAGGATATAACGAAAGATACCTCTACCAAAGCTCTGAAGCCAACTGAAAAGTTCCTCGATCAACTTGTTTCGAGACACGTAGCACGTTTGCCCAAGGATCTAGCGAGGATGTCCAACGCTTGGAATTGCGAGATCTAGAACCAAACGGACGACACGATTGGATTCAAGACGGCAGTACGACGACTCCAATGAAGGTGGCTTCTCCACGGGATAGGTCGGTAGAACAATCTAGGACGAGACGCAAGATTGCTCAAAACCCTTGCCAAAGCAAGTAAAAGGCTTGAACACTCTTCTTAGAAGAAGGAACGAAAATAAGACAATTTTATTGATAAAAGTTCTGACCCTTAAACCTTACAAGGAAAGCCTATTTATAGGCTAAAGTGACTAAAACCCTAAAGGCTAGGAAAAGGAAAAAGTCGGCCCATGCTCTTACTTAATCATTAACTAATTGCTAACTAATTGATGGGGCCTAAGGCCTTATTCTCTTGGTGGCCCGCTTGACTCTTTGTGGGCTTGGATCATGGTGTAAATGGCTCGATTGTCTCTCTCCAAGCCTCAATATCTTTGTGAACTCCATGTTGGTCTTGGACAACTCTAACCAGAACTTGGAGTGATTTTATGAAGAGCTTGGCCCGTACACGCGTGACTGGGCCCAATGGGACTCGGACTGGGTCATTGCGTGGGCCGAGGCTCGTGCACACATCAGTCCCCTCCTCTTGAGAAGGATTTGTCCTCAAATCTAGATGATACTAACAAGAGTTAGTAGTATGACAAATCAAATCGATAGTGCGTTTGGAGGTCAGCCACGTTGGGAACAAATGAAAGGTCACGAGCCAAGTTAAATGCCGTTTGGTCAGTTTCAAGAGGCTCTCAAACAAGGACATGCGCCAAGATAGGAAAGAACTTGTGTAAGGTAGCAATCCAATGCTCTCTAATCAACTTTCGGCCATGGATTGTCATATTGTCACCTGACATAAGTGGCAGCAATGAAGTGACGCGCACTCCATACGAATCGCATGAATTTGCGCAAGTTGGAGTTGGTAAAGTCAGCTCATGGTAGCCAGCTTGTGGATGCGGGAAGAAGCATGAACGTGCACCACTTTCAGCAGGAATAAGTACGAAATCGGGTTGCACGTCCTTAACCATAGTTGGAAAATTGTGGACAGCGTTACAACCTATGAAAACAAAATAACCTTCAACTTGAAACAATTCAGAAATCGGGTAAAGAACTAAGGGTACATTATTGACTAGGTGGTAAGAAGGTGTAGAACAAGATTTAAATGAGAAAACTCCCTTTAACACTTCAATATTCCTTCCACCCATTGATTCAACTTGAGATGCCAGTGCTAGTCCTTTACACTTCTCTTCAACACCTACATGGGAGCGACAAGAGTTGGTGCTAGTAACATGCTCAAAACAAGGCAAAGGTGAGGAATGAACCATAGGTAGAGAACAAGCAGTAGAATCCAGAATTTCCCCTTTAAGATGAGCTCGAATCAATCCTCCAATGGTGTGGACAGGTTTGAATTGACATGGTTCCATGAATTGAGACCAAAGAGATTTAGCTTCTAGAAGACAAACTCCATGGAAATTCGCAAAGTGTCCAAGTGGCGTGGGAATGGAACATGCCATGACCAACTCTACTTGACTTTCTTTAATCTGTACAAACGAAGAGGTACTAACCAAAACACATGTTAGCGTGTTAGCAAACAAAACGTCCACACTTTCAACTTTTGCGAACATGGCCAACTCCTCCTCTTTACTCATCAATACGGCCAAAGTATTCTCGCCTTTCCCCACTTTATTCTTCTTGGACATTTGTTCATTCATTGCACTTGAGTTCGGATTTTCATTGTCTAGCTCATGTGCATGGCTCAGTTGTAACTCATTCATATTTGGCACTTCAGTCAACGAGGGACTCGGATGAATTTTCCCTTTATTATCACCGGTTGACACATGGTTAAGTTGCTCCAAGTGGGAATCCAACACTTGGCTAAGTCTTTCCATCATAGAATCAACCAATGCTTTAGTCCGACTTCGGAATTCATTCTTTGCTTCACGAAGCTTTGACTCAATTCGAGAATTCTCAAACTCCTCGTCTTGATTGTCAAGACACTTCTTAGATGAACCTCGTTTGCTTGAAATTGATCTCGATTTAGATGCTCGACACAAACTTCTTCGCTCCTTCTCATATTCATCACAATCTCGTTTATACCTACACACGAAGCACGGTAACGTTCCATCTCCTCCCGGAGTGAACGAAACTCACGTTGTGAACTATCTTCCATGGAATTGTGCTTGGGAGTAGGCCGCTTGGAACCCCTCCTCTTGAGAGGCTCATTCTCCAAGAATTCTTGACTGTATGAGTAAGAGGCAACTCCCCTAGGCATGATTACGTGACCTGCAAAAATGGTTAGCAAAGAAAAGGAGATTCCTCACAAGCTCACGTGTATGTGCTCATCACTCGTGTATCACTCAACTCTCGTATTTGTCACTCAAAACACTCTAATGATCTTACCAAATACCTTTACCTGTTGGATTAGGTGGTTGATAAATGCTGCTCAAGCCCAAATAATTGTCACCAACTTCTTTCGCAAGAGTAATCACGGAGATGTAGGAGAAAGTGTAGGGAAGTGTTCCTAAAAATTAGGAGAAAATATAGGAGAGTTTCCTAAAGTGGATGAGAGAATATAGGAGAGTTTCCTAAAGTGGATTTTAGGTGAGTTTCCAAAAAATGGACGAGAGAGTTTAGGAAAATTTCCTAAAAATGGATGAGAGAATTTAGGAAAGTTTCCAAAAAAAATGGATAAGAGAGTTTGGGAAAGCTTCCTAAAAAGGTAGAAGAGAGAGTGTCCAAGTGAGTACAAAGAGTTATCCAAGTGCTTTACTTAGTTTCTTAATTGATTTTGGAAACAAGTTAGTTTTTGGAAACCTTTTGAAAATCCTTTTCCTCTTGAACAACTTTTGGTAATCTTCTTGAAACAACTTTTGGTAACCTTCTTGAAACAACCTTTGGTAATCTTCTTGAAACAACTTTTGGTAACTTCCAAATTCTACTCCAAGAAAGATTGCACAAATCAGATTTGGTTCCCTATTCAAAACAATTCGGTTGCCCCTTTCTTTCCCTTCCTTTTTTTTTCTCTTGCCAACCGATTCCACTTTTTTTTTTTTTTTTGACTACAACTATCAACCACGACACAAAACAAGGAAGTCCACAAATAATAACTACCAAGAACTCCAAGATCTTTCAAGAACTTTCAAGGAAGTTGTTAGGAACTTCAGAAATTTCAAGATTGTGGTCAAGAATTCAAGAAGCTCAAGATTATTGCAAGTTCTCTTCAAGATTCACAAAATTCCAACAAGTTTTGCCAAAATCCAGATTTGAAAACCAAGTAAGCAAGTTGGATAACACAAACAACAAGACTGGACAGATTTGTATTCGGATAAACAGTAACTATGAACAGTGTCGATGAACAGTATGATGAACAGTGTCGGTGAACAGTATGATGAACAGTGTCGGGTGAACAGTCGGTGAATAGTGACTTTTTTTTTTTTTTTTAACAAGGCAGCGGACGAAACACAAAGACCCTACGACACAACTACGAAAAAATAAGGATATAACGAAAGATACCTCTACCAAAGCTCTGAAGCCAACTGAAAAGTTCCTCGATCAACTTGTTTCGAGACACGTAGCACGTTTGCCCAAGGATCTAGCGAGGATGTCCAACGCTTGGAATTGCGAGATCTAGAACCAAACGGACGACACGATTGGATTCAAGACGGCAGTACGACGACTCCAATGAAGGTGGCTTCTCCACGGGATAGGTCGGTAGAACAATCTAGGACGAGACGCAAGATTGCTCAAAACCCTTGCCAAAGCAAGTAAAAGGCTTGAACACTCTTCTTAGAAGAAGGAACGAAAATAAGACAATTTTATTGATAAAAGTTCTGACCCTTAAACCTTACAAGGAAAGCCTATTTATAGGCTAAAGTGACTAAAACCCTAAAGGCTAGGAAAAGGAAAAAGTCGGCCCATGCTCTTACTTAATCATTAACTAATTGCTAACTAATTGATGGGGCCTAAGGCCTTATTCTCTTGGTGGCCCGCTTGACTCTTTGTGGGCTTGGATCATGGTGTAAATGGCTCGATTGTCTCTCTCCAAGCCTCAATATCTTTGTGAACTCCATGTTGGTCTTGGACAACTCTAACCAGAACTTGGAGTGATTTTATGAAGAGCTTGGCCCGTACACGCGTGACTGGGCCCAATGGGACTCGGACTGGGTCATTGCGTGGGCCGAGGCTCGTGCACACATCAGTCCCCTCCTCTTGAGAAGGATTTGTCCTCAAATCTAGATGATACTAACAAGAGTTAGTAGTATGACAAATCAAATCGATAGTGCGTTTGGAGGTCAGCCACGTTGGGAACAAATGAAAGGTCACGAGCCAAGTTAAATGCCGTTTGGTCAGTTTCAAGAGGCTCTCAAACAAGGACATGCGCCAAGATAGGAAAGAACTTGTGTAAGGTAGCAATCCAATGCTCTCTAATCAACTTTCGGCCATGGATTGTCATATTGTCACCTGACATAAGTGGCAGCAATGAAGTGACGCGCACTCCATACGAATCGCATGAATTTGCGCAAGTTGGAGTTGGTAAAGTCAGCTCATGGTAGCCAGCTTGTGGATGCGGGAAGAAGCATGAACGTGCACCACTTTCAGCAGGAATAAGTACGAAATCGGGTTGCACGTCCTTAACCATAGTTGGAAAATTGTGGACAGCGTTACAACCTATGAAAACAAAATAACCTTCAACTTGAAACAATTCAGAAATCGGGTAAAGAACTAAGGGTACATTATTGACTAGGTGGTAAGAAGGTGTAGAACAAGATTTAAATGAGAAAACTCCCTTTAACACTTCAATATTCCTTCCACCCATTGATTCAACTTGAGATGCCAGTGCTAGTCCTTTACACTTCTCTTCAACACCTACATGGGAGCGACAAGAGTTGGTGCTAGTAACATGCTCAAAACAAGGCAAAGGTGAGGAATGAACCATAGGTAGAGAACAAGCAGTAGAATCCAGAATTTCCCCTTTAAGATGAGCTCGAATCAATCCTCCAATGGTGTGGACAGGTTTGAATTGACATGGTTCCATGAATTGAGACCAAAGAGATTTAGCTTCTAGAAGACAAACTCCATGGAAATTCGCAAAGTGTCCAAGTGGCGTGGGAATGGAACATGCCATGACCAACTCTACTTGACTTTCTTTAATCTGTACAAACGAAGAGGTACTAACCAAAACACATGTTAGCGTGTTAGCAAACAAAACGTCCACACTTTCAACTTTTGCGAACATGGCCAACTCCTCCTCTTTACTCATCAATACGGCCAAAGTATTCTCGCCTTTCCCCACTTTATTCTTCTTGGACATTTGTTCATTCATTGCACTTGAGTTCGGATTTTCATTGTCTAGCTCATGTGCATGGCTCAGTTGTAACTCATTCATATTTGGCACTTCAGTCAACGAGGGACTCGGATGAATTTTCCCTTTATTATCACCGGTTGACACATGGTTAAGTTGCTCCAAGTGGGAATCCAACACTTGGCTAAGTCTTTCCATCATAGAATCAACCAATGCTTTAGTCCGACTTCGGAATTCATTCTTTGCTTCACGAAGCTTTGACTCAATTCGAGAATTCTCAAACTCCTCGTCTTGATTGTCAAGACACTTCTTAGATGAACCTCGTTTGCTTGAAATTGATCTCGATTTAGATGCTCGACACAAACTTCTTCGCTCCTTCTCATATTCATCACAATCTCGTTTATACCTACACACGAAGCACGGTAACGTTCCATCTCCTCCCGGAGTGAACGAAACTCACGTTGTGAACTATCTTCCATGGAATTGTGCTTGGGAGTAGGCCGCTTGGAACCCCTCCTCTTGAGAGGCTCATTCTCCAAGAATTCTTGACTGTATGAGTAAGAGGCAACTCCCCTAGGCATGATTACGTGACCTGCAAAAATGGTTAGCAAAGAAAAGGAGATTCCTCACAAGCTCACGTGTATGTGCTCATCACTCGTGTATCACTCAACTCTCGTATTTGTCACTCAAAACACTCTAATGATCTTACCAAATACCTTTACCTGTTGGATTAGGTGGTTGATAAATGCTGCTCAAGCCCAAATAATTGTCACCAACTTCTTTCGCAAGAGTAATCACGGAGATGTAGGAGAAAGTGTAGGGAAGTGTTCCTAAAAATTAGGAGAAAATATAGGAGAGTTTCCTAAAGTGGATGAGAGAATATAGGAGAGTTTCCTAAAGTGGATTTTAGGTGAGTTTCCAAAAAATGGACGAGAGAGTTTAGGAAAATTTCCTAAAAATGGATGAGAGAATTTAGGAAAGTTTCCAAAAAAAATGGATAAGAGAGTTTGGGAAAGCTTCCTAAAAAGGTAGAAGAGAGAGTGTCCAAGTGAGTACAAAGAGTTATCCAAGTGCTTTACTTAGTTTCTTAATTGATTTTGGAAACAAGTTAGTTTTTGGAAACCTTTTGAAAATCCTTTTCCTCTTGAACAACTTTTGGTAATCTTCTTGAAACAACTTTTGGTAACCTTCTTGAAACAACCTTTGGTAATCTTCTTGAAACAACTTTTGGTAACTTCCAAATTCTACTCCAAGAAAGATTGCACAAATCAGATTTGGTTCCCTATTCAAAACAATTCGGTTGCCCCTTTCTTTCCCTTCCTTTTTTTTTCTCTTGCCAACCGATTCCACTTTTTTTTTTTTTTTTTACTACAACTATCAACCACGACACAAAACAAGGAAGTCCACAAATAATAACTACCAAGAACTCCAAGATCTTTCAAGAACTTTCAAGGAAGTTGTTAGGAACTTCAGAAATTTCAAGATTGTGGTCAAGAATTCAAGAAGCTCAAGATTATTGCAAGTTCTCTTCAAGATTCACAAAATTCCAACAAGTTTTGCCAAAATCCAGATTTGAAAACCAAGTAAGCAAGTTGGATAACACAAACAACAAGACTGGACAGATTTGTATTCGGATAAACAGTAACTATGAACAGTGTCGATGAACAGTATGATGAACAGTGTCGGTGAACAGTATGATGAACAGTGTCGGGTGAACAGTCGGTGAATAGTGACTTTTTTTTTTTTTTTTAACAAGGCAGCGGACGAAACACAAAGACCCTACGACACAACTACGAAAAAATAAGGATATAACGAAAGATACCTCTACCAAAGCTCTGAAGCCAACTGAAAAGTTCCTCGATCAACTTGTTTCGAGACACGTAGCACGTTTGCCCAAGGATCTAGCGAGGATGTCCAACGCTTGGAATTGCGAGATCTAGAACCAAACGGACGACACGATTGGATTCAAGACGGCAGTACGACGACTCCAATGAAGGTGGCTTCTCCACGGGATAGGTCGGTAGAACAATCTAGGACGAGACGCAAGATTGCTCAAAACCCTTGCCAAAGCAAGTAAAAGGCTCGAACACTCTTCTTAGAAGAAGGAACGAAAATAAGACAATTTCATTGATAAAAGTTCTGACCCTTAAACCTTACAAGGAAAGCCTATTTATAGGCTAAAGTGACTAAAACCCTAAAGGCTAGGAAAAGGAAAAAGTCGGCCCATGCTCTTACTTAATCATTAACTAATTGCTAACTAATTGATGGGGCCTAAGGCCTTATTCTCTTGGTGGCCCGCTTGACTCTTTGTGGGCTTGGATCATGGTGTAAATGGCTCGATTGTCTCTCTCCAAGCCTCAATATCTTTGTGAACTCCATGTTGGTCATGGACAACTCTAACCAGAACTTGGAGTGATTTTATGAAGAGCTTGGCCCGTACACGCGTGACTGGGCCCAATGGGACTCGGACTGGGTCATTGCGTGGGCCGAGGCTCGTGCACACATCAGTCCCCTCCTCTTGAGAAGGATTTGTTCTCAAATCTAGATGATACTAACAAGAGTTAGTAGTATGACAAATCAAATCGATAGTGCGTTTGGAGGTCAGCCACGTTGGGAACAAATGAAAGGTCACGAGCCAAGTTAAATGCCGTTTGGTCAGTTTCACGAGGCTCTCAAACAAGGACATGCGCCAAGATAGGAAAGAACTAAGGGTACATTATTGACTAGGTGGTAAGAGGGTGTAGAACAAGATTTAAATGAGAAAACTCCCTTTAACACTTCAATATTCCTTCCACCCGTTGATTCAACTTGAGATGCCAGTGCTAGTCCTTTACACTTCTCTTCAACACCTACATGAGAGCGACAAGAGTTGGTGCTAGTAACATGCTCAAAACAAGGCAAAGGTGAGGAATGAACCATAAGTAGAGAACAAGCAGTAGAATCCGGAATTTCCCCTTTAAGATGAGCTCGAATCAATCCTCCAATGGTGTGGACAGGTTTGGGTTGACATGGTTCCATGAATTGAGACCAAAGAGATTTAGCTTCTAGAAGACAAACTCCATGGAAACTCGCAAAGTGTCCAAGTGGCGTGGGAATGGAACATCCCATGACCAACTCTACTTGACTTTCTTTAATCTGTACAAACGAAGAGGTACTAACCAAAACACATGTTAGCGTGTTAGCAAACAAAACGTCCACACTTTCAACTTTTGCGAACATGGCCAACTCCTCCTCTTTACTCATCAATACGGCCAAAGTATTCTCGCCTTTCCCCACTTTATTCTTCTTGGACATTTGTTCATTCATTGCACTTGAGTTCGGATTTTCATTGTCTAGCTCATGTGCATGGCTCAGTTGTAACTCATTCATATTTGGCACTTCAGTCAACGAGGGACTCGGATGAATTTTCCCTTTATTATCACCGGTTGACACATGGTTAAGTTGCTCCAAGTGGGAATCCAACACTTGGCTAAGTCTTTCCATCATAGAATCAACCAATGCTTTAGTCCGACTTCGGAATTCATTCTTTGCTTCACGAAGCTTTGACTCAATTCGAGAATTCTCAAACTCCTCGTCTTGATTGTCAAGACACTTCTTAGATGAACCTCGTTTGCTTGAAATTGATCTCGATTTAGATGCTCGACACAAACTTCTTCGCTCCTTCTCATATTCATCACAATCTCGTTTATACCTACACACGAAGCACGGTAACGTTCCATCTCCTCCCGGAGTGAACGAAACTCACGTTGTGAACTATCTTCCATGGAATTGTGCTTGGGAGTAGGCCGCTTGGAACCCCTCCTCTTGAGAGGCTCATTCTCCAAGAATTCTTGACTGTATGAGTAAGAGGCAACTCCCCTAGGCATGATTACGTGACCTGCAAAAATGGTTAGCAAAGAAAAGGAGATTCCTCACAAGCTCACGTGTATGTGCTCATCACTCGTGTATCACTCAACTCTCGTATTTGTCACTCAAAACACTCTAATGATCTTACCAAATACCTTTACCTGTTGGATTAGGTGGTTGATAAATGCTGCTCAAGCCCAAATAATTGTCACCAACTTCTTTCGCAAGAGTAATCACGGAGATGTAGGAGAAAGTGTAGGGAAGTGTTCCTAAAAATTAGGAGAAAATATAGGAGAGTTTCCTAAAGTGGATGAGAGAATATAGGAGAGTTTCCTAAAGTGGATTTTAGGTGAGTTTCCAAAAAATGGACGAGAGAGTTTAGGAAAATTTCCTAAAAATGGATGAGAGAATTTAGGAAAGTTTCCAAAAAAAATGGATAAGAGAGTTTGGGAAAGCTTCCTAAAAAGGTAGAAGAGAGAGTGTCCAAGTGAGTACAAAGAGTTATCCAAGTGCTTTACTTAGTTTCTTAATTGATTTTGGAAACAAGTTAGTTTTTGGAAACCTTTTGAAAATCCTTTTCCTCTTGAACAACTTTTGGTAATCTTCTTGAAACAACTTTTGGTAACCTTCTTGAAACAACCTTTGGTAATCTTCTTGAAACAACTTTTGGTAACTTCCAAATTCTACTCCAAGAAAGATTGCACAAATCAGATTTGGTTCCCTATTCAAAACAATTCGGTTGCCCCTTTCTTTCCCTTCCTTTTTTTTTCTCTTGCCAACCGATTCCACTTTTTTTTTTTTTTTGACTACAACTATCAACCACGACACAAAACAAGGAAGTCCACAAATAATAACTACCAAGAACTCCAAGATCTTTCAAGAACTTTCAAGGAAGTTGTTAGGAACTTCAGAAATTTCAAGATTGTGGTCAAGAATTCAAGAAGCTCAAGATTATTGCAAGTTCTCTTCAAGATTCACAAAATTCCAACAAGTTTTGCCAAAATCCAGATTTGAAAACCAAGTAAGCAAGTTGGATAACACAAACAACAAGACTGGACAGATTTGTATTCGGATAAACAGTAACTATGAACAGTGTCGGTGAACAGTATGATGAACAGTGTCGGTGAACAGTATGATGAACAGTGTCGGGTGAACAGTCGGTGAATAGTGACTTTTTTTTTTTTTTTTTAACAAGGCAGCGGACGAAACACAAAGACCCTACGACACAACTACGAAAAAATAAGGATATAACGAAAGATACCTCTACCAAAGCTCTGAAGCCAACTGAAAAGTTCCTCGATCAACTTGTTTCGAGACACGTAGCACGTTTGCCCAAGGATCTAGCGAGGATGTCCAACGCTTGGAATTGCGAGATCTAGAACCAAACGGACGACACGATTGGATTCAAGACGGCAGTACGACGACTCCAATGAAGGTGGCTTCTCCACGGGATAGGTCGGTAGAACAATCTAGGACGAGACGCAAGATTGCTCAAAACCCTTGCCAAAGCAAGTAAAAGGCTTGAACACTCTTCTTAGAAGAAGGAACGAAAATAAGACAATTTTATTGATAAAAGTTCTGACCCTTAAACCTTACAAGGAAAGCCTATTTATAGGCTAAAGTGACTAAAACCCTAAAGGCTAGGAAAAGGAAAAAGTCGGCCCATGCTCTTACTTAATCATTAACTAATTGCTAACTAATTGATGGGGCCTAAGGCCTTATTCTCTTGGTGGCCCGCTTGACTCTTTGTGGGCTTGGATCATGGTGTAAATGGCTCGATTGTCTCTCTCCAAGCCTCAATATCTTTGTGAACTCCATGTTGGTCTTGGACAACTCTAACCAGAACTTGGAGTGATTTTATGAAGAGCTTGGCCCGTACACGCGTGACTGGGCCCAATGGGACTCGGACTGGGTCATTGCGTGGGCCGAGGCTCGTGCACACATCAGTCCCCTCCTCTTGAGAAGGATTTGTCCTCAAATCTAGATGATACTAACAAGAGTTAGTAGTATGACAAATCAAATCGATAGTGCGTTTGGAGGTCAGCCACGTTGGGAACAAATGAAAGGTCACGAGCCAAGTTAAATGCCGTTTGGTCAGTTTCAAGAGGCTCTCAAACAAGGACATGCGCCAAGATAGGAAAGAACTTGTGTAAGGTAGCAATCCAATGCTCTCTAATCAACTTTCGGCCATGGATTGTCATATTGTCACCTGACATAAGTGGCAGCAATGAAGTGACGCGCACTCCATACGAATCGCATGAATTTGCGCAAGTTGGAGTTGGTAAAGTCAGCTCATGGTAGCCAGCTTGTGGATGCGGGAAGAAGCATGAACGTGCACCACTTTCAGCAGGAATAAGTACGAAATCGGGTTGCACGTCCTTAACCATAGTTGGAAAATTGTGGACAGCGTTACAACCTATGAAAACAAAATAACCTTCAACTTGAAACAATTCAGAAATCGGGTAAAGAACTAAGGGTACATTATTGACTAGGTGGTAAGAAGGTGTAGAACAAGATTTAAATGAGAAAACTCCCTTTAACACTTCAATATTCCTTCCACCCATTGATTCAACTTGAGATGCCAGTGCTAGTCCTTTACACTTCTCTTCAACACCTACATGGGAGCGACAAGAGTTGGTGCTAGTAACATGCTCAAAACAAGGCAAAGGTGAGGAATGAACCATAGGTAGAGAACAAGCAGTAGAATCCAGAATTTCCCCTTTAAGATGAGCTCGAATCAATCCTCCAATGGTGTGGACAGGTTTGAATTGACATGGTTCCATGAATTGAGACCAAAGAGATTTAGCTTCTAGAAGACAAACTCCATGGAAATTCGCAAAGTGTCCAAGTGGCGTGGGAATGGAACATGCCATGACCAACTCTACTTGACTTTCTTTAATCTGTACAAACGAAGAGGTACTAACCAAAACACATGTTAGCGTGTTAGCAAACAAAACGTCCACACTTTCAACTTTTGCGAACATGGCCAACTCCTCCTCTTTACTCATCAATACGGCCAAAGTATTCTCGCCTTTCCCCACTTTATTCTTCTTGGACATTTGTTCATTCATTGCACTTGAGTTCGGATTTTCATTGTCTAGCTCATGTGCATGGCTCAGTTGTAACTCATTCATATTTGGCACTTCAGTCAACGAGGGACTCGGATGAATTTTCCCTTTATTATCACCGGTTGACACATGGTTAAGTTGCTCCAAGTGGGAATCCAACACTTGGCTAAGTCTTTCCATCATAGAATCAACCAATGCTTTAGTCCGACTTCGGAATTCATTCTTTGCTTCACGAAGCTTTGACTCAATTCGAGAATTCTCAAACTCCTCGTCTTGATTGTCAAGACACTTCTTAGATGAACCTCGTTTGCTTGAAATTGATCTCGATTTAGATGCTCGACACAAACTTCTTCGCTCCTTCTCATATTCATCACAATCTCGTTTATACCTACACACGAAGCACGGTAACGTTCCATCTCCTCCCGGAGTGAACGAAACTCACGTTGTGAACTATCTTCCATGGAATTGTGCTTGGGAGTAGGCCGCTTGGAACCCCTCCTCTTGAGAGGCTCATTCTCCAAGAATTCTTGACTGTATGAGTAAGAGGCAACTCCCCTAGGCATGATTACGTGACCTGCAAAAATGGTTAGCAAAGAAAAGGAGATTCCTCACAAGCTCACGTGTATGTGCTCATCACTCGTGTATCACTCAACTCTCGTATTTGTCACTCAAAACACTCTAATGATCTTACCAAATACCTTTACCTGTTGGATTAGGTGGTTGATAAATGCTGCTCAAGCCCAAATAATTGTCACCAACTTCTTTCGCAAGAGTAATCACGGAGATGTAGGAGAAAGTGTAGGGAAGTGTTCCTAAAAATTAGGAGAAAATATAGGAGAGTTTCCTAAAGTGGATGAGAGAATATAGGAGAGTTTCCTAAAGTGGATTTTAGGTGAGTTTCCAAAAAATGGACGAGAGAGTTTAGGAAAATTTCCTAAAAATGGATGAGAGAATTTAGGAAAGTTTCCAAAAAAAATGGATAAGAGAGTTTGGGAAAGCTTCCTAAAAAGGTAGAAGAGAGAGTGTCCAAGTGAGTACAAAGAGTTATCCAAGTGCTTTACTTAGTTTCTTAATTGATTTTGGAAACAAGTTAGTTTTTGGAAACCTTTTGAAAATCCTTTTCCTCTTGAACAACTTTTGGTAATCTTCTTGAAACAACTTTTGGTAACCTTCTTGAAACAACCTTTGGTAATCTTCTTGAAACAACTTTTGGTAACTTCCAAATTCTACTCCAAGAAAGATTGCACAAATCAGATTTGGTTCCCTATTCAAAACAATTCGGTTGCCCCTTTCTTTCCCTTCCTTTTTTTTTCTCTTGCCAACCGATTCCACTTTTTTTTTTTTTTTTGACTACAACTATCAACCACGACACAAAACAAGGAAGTCCACAAATAATAACTACCAAGAACTCCAAGATCTTTCAAGAACTTTCAAGGAAGTTGTTAGGAACTTCAGAAATTTCAAGATTGTGGTCAAGAATTCAAGAAGCTCAAGATTATTGCAAGTTCTCTTCAAGATTCACAAAATTCCAACAAGTTTTGCCAAAATCCAGATTTGAAAACCAAGTAAGCAAGTTGGATAACACAAACAACAAGACTGGACAGATTTGTATTCGGATAAACAGTAACTATGAACAGTGTCGATGAACAGTATGATGAACAGTGTCGGTGAACAGTATGATGAACAGTGTCGGGTGAACAGTCGGTGAATAGTGACTTTTTTTTTTTTTTTTTAACAAGGCAGCGGACGAAACACAAAGACCCTACGACACAACTACGAAAAAATAAGGATATAACGAAAGATACCTCTACCAAAGCTCTGAAGCCAACTGAAAAGTTCCTCGATCAACTTGTTTCGAGACACGTAGCACGTTTGCCCAAGGATCTAGCGAGGATGTCCAACGCTTGGAATTGCGAGATCTAGAACCAAACGGACGACACGATTGGATTCAAGACGGCAGTACGACGACTCCAATGAAGGTGGCTTCTCCACGGGATAGGTCGGTAGAACAATCTAGGACGAGACGCAAGATTGCTCAAAACCCTTGCCAAAGCAAGTAAAAGGCTTGAACACTCTTCTTAGAAGAAGGAACGAAAATAAGACAATTTTATTGATAAAAGTTCTGACCCTTAAACCTTACAAGGAAAGCCTATTTATAGGCTAAAGTGACTAAAACCCTAAAGGCTAGGAAAAGGAAAAAGTCGGCCCATGCTCTTACTTAATCATTAACTAATTGCTAACTAATTGATGGGGCCTAAGGCCTTATTCTCTTGGTGGCCCGCTTGACTCTTTGTGGGCTTGGATCATGGTGTAAATGGCTCGATTGTCTCTCTCCAAGCCTCAATATCTTTGTGAACTCCATGTTGGTCTTGGACAACTCTAACCAGAACTTGGAGTGATTTTATGAAGAGCTTGGCCCGTACACGCGTGACTGGGCCCAATGGGACTCGGACTGGGTCATTGCGTGGGCCGAGGCTCGTGCACACATCAGTCCCCTCCTCTTGAGAAGGATTTGTCCTCAAATCTAGATGATACTAACAAGAGTTAGTAGTATGACAAATCAAATCGATAGTGCGTTTGGAGGTCAGCCACGTTGGGAACAAATGAAAGGTCACGAGCCAAGTTAAATGCCGTTTGGTCAGTTTCAAGAGGCTCTCAAACAAGGACATGCGCCAAGATAGGAAAGAACTTGTGTAAGGTAGCAATCCAATGCTCTCTAATCAACTTTCGGCCATGGATTGTCATATTGTCACCTGACATAAGTGGCAGCAATGAAGTGACGCGCACTCCATACGAATCGCATGAATTTGCGCAAGTTGGAGTTGGTAAAGTCAGCTCATGGTAGCCAGCTTGTGGATGCGGGAAGAAGCATGAACGTGCACCACTTTCAGCAGGAATAAGTACGAAATCGGGTTGCACGTCCTTAACCATAGTTGGAAAATTGTGGACAGCGTTACAACCTATGAAAACAAAATAACCTTCAACTTGAAACAATTCAGAAATCGGGTAAAGAACTAAGGGTACATTATTGACTAGGTGGTAAGAAGGTGTAGAACAAGATTTAAATGAGAAAACTCCCTTTAACACTTCAATATTCCTTCCACCCATTGATTCAACTTGAGATGCCAGTGCTAGTCCTTTACACTTCTCTTCAACACCTACATGGGAGCGACAAGAGTTGGTGCTAGTAACATGCTCAAAACAAGGCAAAGGTGAGGAATGAACCATAGGTAGAGAACAAGCAGTAGAATCCAGAATTTCCCCTTTAAGATGAGCTCGAATCAATCCTCCAATGGTGTGGACAGGTTTGAATTGACATGGTTCCATGAATTGAGACCAAAGAGATTTAGCTTCTAGAAGACAAACTCCATGGAAATTCGCAAAGTGTCCAAGTGGCGTGGGAATGGAACATGCCATGACCAACTCTACTTGACTTTCTTTAATCTGTACAAACGAAGAGGTACTAACCAAAACACATGTTAGCGTGTTAGCAAACAAAACGTCCACACTTTCAACTTTTGCGAACATGGCCAACTCCTCCTCTTTACTCATCAATACGGCCAAAGTATTCTCGCCTTTCCCCACTTTATTCTTCTTGGACATTTGTTCATTCATTGCACTTGAGTTCGGATTTTCATTGTCTAGCTCATGTGCATGGCTCAGTTGTAACTCATTCATATTTGGCACTTCAGTCAACGAGGGACTCGGATGAATTTTCCCTTTATTATCACCGGTTGACACATGGTTAAGTTGCTCCAAGTGGGAATCCAACACTTGGCTAAGTCTTTCCATCATAGAATCAACCAATGCTTTAGTCCGACTTCGGAATTCATTCTTTGCTTCACGAAGCTTTGACTCAATTCGAGAATTCTCAAACTCCTCGTCTTGATTGTCAAGACACTTCTTAGATGAACCTCGTTTGCTTGAAATTGATCTCGATTTAGATGCTCGACACAAACTTCTTCGCTCCTTCTCATATTCATCACAATCTCGTTTATACCTACACACGAAGCACGGTAACGTTCCATCTCCTCCCGGAGTGAACGAAACTCACGTTGTGAACTATCTTCCATGGAATTGTGCTTGGGAGTAGGCCGCTTGGAACCCCTCCTCTTGAGAGGCTCATTCTCCAAGAATTCTTGACTGTATGAGTAAGAGGCAACTCCCCTAGGCATGATTACGTGACCTGCAAAAATGGTTAGCAAAGAAAAGGAGATTCCTCACAAGCTCACGTGTATGTGCTCATCACTCGTGTATCACTCAACTCTCGTATTTGTCACTCAAAACACTCTAATGATCTTACCAAATACCTTTACCTGTTGGATTAGGTGGTTGATAAATGCTGCTCAAGCCCAAATAATTGTCACCAACTTCTTTCGCAAGAGTAATCACGGAGATGTAGGAGAAAGTGTAGGGAAGTGTTCCTAAAAATTAGGAGAAAATATAGGAGAGTTTCCTAAAGTGGATGAGAGAATATAGGAGAGTTTCCTAAAGTGGATTTTAGGTGAGTTTCCAAAAAATGGACGAGAGAGTTTAGGAAAATTTCCTAAAAATGGATGAGAGAATTTAGGAAAGTTTCCAAAAAAAATGGATAAGAGAGTTTGGGAAAGCTTCCTAAAAAGGTAGAAGAGAGAGTGTCCAAGTGAGTACAAAGAGTTATCCAAGTGCTTTACTTAGTTTCTTAATTGATTTTGGAAACAAGTTAGTTTTTGGAAACCTTTTGAAAATCCTTTTCCTCTTGAACAACTTTTGGTAATCTTCTTGAAACAACTTTTGGTAACCTTCTTGAAACAACCTTTGGTAATCTTCTTGAAACAACTTTTGGTAACTTCCAAATTCTACTCCAAGAAAGATTGCACAAATCAGATTTGGTTCCCTATTCAAAACAATTCGGTTGCCCCTTTCTTTCCCTTCCTTTTTTTTTCTCTTGCCAACCGATTCCACTTTTTTTTTTTTTTTTTACTACAACTATCAACCACGACACAAAACAAGGAAGTCCACAAATAATAACTACCAAGAACTCCAAGATCTTTCAAGAACTTTCAAGGAAGTTGTTAGGAACTTCAGAAATTTCAAGATTGTGGTCAAGAATTCAAGAAGCTCAAGATTATTGCAAGTTCTCTTCAAGATTCACAAAATTCCAACAAGTTTTGCCAAAATCCAGATTTGAAAACCAAGTAAGCAAGTTGGATAACACAAACAACAAGACTGGACAGATTTGTATTCGGATAAACAGTAACTATGAACAGTGTCGATGAACAGTATGATGAACAGTGTCGGTGAACAGTATGATGAACAGTGTCGGGTGAACAGTCGGTGAATAGTGACTTTTTTTTTTTTTTTTAACAAGGCAGCGGACGAAACACAAAGACCCTACGACACAACTACGAAAAAATAAGGATATAACGAAAGATACCTCTACCAAAGCTCTGAAGCCAACTGAAAAGTTCCTCGATCAACTTGTTTCGAGACACGTAGCACGTTTGCCCAAGGATCTAGCGAGGATGTCCAACGCTTGGAATTGCGAGATCTAGAACCAAACGGACGACACGATTGGATTCAAGACGGCAGTACGACGACTCCAATGAAGGTGGCTTCTCCACGGGATAGGTCGGTAGAACAATCTAGGACGAGACGCAAGATTGCTCAAAACCCTTGCCAAAGCAAGTAAAAGGCTCGAACACTCTTCTTAGAAGAAGGAACGAAAATAAGACAATTTCATTGATAAAAGTTCTGACCCTTAAACCTTACAAGGAAAGCCTATTTATAGGCTAAAGTGACTAAAACCCTAAAGGCTAGGAAAAGGAAAAAGTCGGCCCATGCTCTTACTTAATCATTAACTAATTGCTAACTAATTGATGGGGCCTAAGGCCTTATTCTCTTGGTGGCCCGCTTGACTCTTTGTGGGCTTGGATCATGGTGTAAATGGCTCGATTGTCTCTCTCCAAGCCTCAATATCTTTGTGAACTCCATGTTGGTCATGGACAACTCTAACCAGAACTTGGAGTGATTTTATGAAGAGCTTGGCCCGTACACGCGTGACTGGGCCCAATGGGACTCGGACTGGGTCATTGCGTGGGCCGAGGCTCGTGCACACATCAGTCCCCTCCTCTTGAGAAGGATTTGTTCTCAAATCTAGATGATACTAACAAGAGTTAGTAGTATGACAAATCAAATCGATAGTGCGTTTGGAGGTCAGCCACGTTGGGAACAAATGAAAGGTCACGAGCCAAGTTAAATGCCGTTTGGTCAGTTTCACGAGGCTCTCAAACAAGGACATGCGCCAAGATAGGAAAGAACTAAGGGTACATTATTGACTAGGTGGTAAGAGGGTGTAGAACAAGATTTAAATGAGAAAACTCCCTTTAACACTTCAATATTCCTTCCACCCGTTGATTCAACTTGAGATGCCAGTGCTAGTCCTTTACACTTCTCTTCAACACCTACATGAGAGCGACAAGAGTTGGTGCTAGTAACATGCTCAAAACAAGGCAAAGGTGAGGAATGAACCATAAGTAGAGAACAAGCAGTAGAATCCGGAATTTCCCCTTTAAGATGAGCTCGAATCAATCCTCCAATGGTGTGGACAGGTTTGGGTTGACATGGTTCCATGAATTGAGACCAAAGAGATTTAGCTTCTAGAAGACAAACTCCATGGAAACTCGCAAAGTGTCCAAGTGGCGTGGGAATGGAACATCCCATGACCAACTCTACTTGACTTTCTTTAATCTGTACAAACGAAGAGGTACTAACCAAAACACATGTTAGCGTGTTAGCAAACAAAACGTCCACACTTTCAACTTTTGCGAACATGGCCAACTCCTCCTCTTTACTCATCAATACGGCCAAAGTATTCTCGCCTTTCCCCACTTTATTCTTCTTGGACATTTGTTCATTCATTGCACTTGAGTTCGGATTTTCATTGTCTAGCTCATGTGCATGGCTCAGTTGTAACTCATTCATATTTGGCACTTCAGTCAACGAGGGACTCGGATGAATTTTCCCTTTATTATCACCGGTTGACACATGGTTAAGTTGCTCCAAGTGGGAATCCAACACTTGGCTAAGTCTTTCCATCATAGAATCAACCAATGCTTTAGTCCGACTTCGGAATTCATTCTTTGCTTCACGAAGCTTTGACTCAATTCGAGAATTCTCAAACTCCTCGTCTTGATTGTCAAGACACTTCTTAGATGAACCTCGTTTGCTTGAAATTGATCTCGATTTAGATGCTCGACACAAACTTCTTCGCTCCTTCTCATATTCATCACAATCTCGTTTATACCTACACACGAAGCACGGTAACGTTCCATCTCCTCCCGGAGTGAACGAAACTCACGTTGTGAACTATCTTCCATGGAATTGTGCTTGGGAGTAGGCCGCTTGGAACCCCTCCTCTTGAGAGGCTCATTCTCCAAGAATTCTTGACTGTATGAGTAAGAGGCAACTCCCCTAGGCATGATTACGTGACCTGCAAAAATGGTTAGCAA
Organism: Coffea arabica; assembly: GCF_036785885.1. Taxonomy (NCBI): domain Eukaryota; kingdom Viridiplantae; phylum Streptophyta; class Magnoliopsida; order Gentianales; family Rubiaceae; genus Coffea; species Coffea arabica. The sequence goes on along the minus strand of NC_092320.1, from coordinate 41,707,076 downwards.
AGAAAAGGAGATTCCTCACAAGCTCACGTGTATGTGCTCATCACTCGTGTATCACTCAACTCTCGTATTTGTCACTCAAAACACTCTAATGATCTTACCAAATACCTTTACCTGTTGGATTAGGTGGTTGATAAATGCTGCTCAAGCCCAAATAATTGTCACCAACTTCTTTCGCAAGAGTAATCACGGAGATGTAGGAGAAAGTGTAGGGAAGTGTTCCTAAAAATTAGGAGAAAATATAGGAGAGTTTCCTAAAGTGGATGAGAGAATATAGGAGAGTTTCCTAAAGTGGATTTTAGGTGAGTTTCCAAAAAATGGACGAGAGAGTTTAGGAAAATTTCCTAAAAATGGATGAGAGAATTTAGGAAAGTTTCCAAAAAAAATGGATAAGAGAGTTTGGGAAAGCTTCCTAAAAAGGTAGAAGAGAGAGTGTCCAAGTGAGTACAAAGAGTTATCCAAGTGCTTTACTTAGTTTCTTAATTGATTTTGGAAACAAGTTAGTTTTTGGAAACCTTTTGAAAATCCTTTTCCTCTTGAACAACTTTTGGTAATCTTCTTGAAACAACTTTTGGTAACCTTCTTGAAACAACCTTTGGTAATCTTCTTGAAACAACTTTTGGTAACTTCCAAATTCTACTCCAAGAAAGATTGCACAAATCAGATTTGGTTCCCTATTCAAAACAATTCGGTTGCCCCTTTCTTTCCCTTCCTTTTTTTTTCTCTTGCCAACCGATTCCACTTTTTTTTTTTTTTTGACTACAACTATCAACCACGACACAAAACAAGGAAGTCCACAAATAATAACTACCAAGAACTCCAAGATCTTTCAAGAACTTTCAAGGAAGTTGTTAGGAACTTCAGAAATTTCAAGATTGTGGTCAAGAATTCAAGAAGCTCAAGATTATTGCAAGTTCTCTTCAAGATTCACAAAATTCCAACAAGTTTTGCCAAAATCCAGATTTGAAAACCAAGTAAGCAAGTTGGATAACACAAACAACAAGACTGGACAGATTTGTATTCGGATAAACAGTAACTATGAACAGTGTCGATGAACAGTATGATGAACAGTGTCGGTGAACAGTATGATGAACAGTGTCGGGTGAACAGTCGGTGAATAGTGACTTTTTTTTTTTTTTTTTAACAAGGCAGCGGACGAAACACAAAGACCCTACGACACAACTACGAAAAAATAAGGATATAACGAAAGATACCTCTACCAAAGCTCTGAAGCCAACTGAAAAGTTCCTCGATCAACTTGTTTCGAGACACGTAGCACGTTTGCCCAAGGATCTAGCGAGGATGTCCAACGCTTGGAATTGCGAGATCTAGAACCAAACGGACGACACGATTGGATTCAAGACGGCAGTACGACGACTCCAATGAAGGTGGCTTCTCCACGGGATAGGTCGGTAGAACAATCTAGGACGAGACGCAAGATTGCTCAAAACCCTTGCCAAAGCAAGTAAAAGGCTTGAACACTCTTCTTAGAAGAAGGAACGAAAATAAGACAATTTTATTGATAAAAGTTCTGACCCTTAAACCTTACAAGGAAAGCCTATTTATAGGCTAAAGTGACTAAAACCCTAAAGGCTAGGAAAAGGAAAAAGTCGGCCCATGCTCTTACTTAATCATTAACTAATTGCTAACTAATTGATGGGGCCTAAGGCCTTATTCTCTTGGTGGCCCGCTTGACTCTTTGTGGGCTTGGATCATGGTGTAAATGGCTCGATTGTCTCTCTCCAAGCCTCAATATCTTTGTGAACTCCATGTTGGTCTTGGACAACTCTAACCAGAACTTGGAGTGATTTTATGAAGAGCTTGGCCCGTACACGCGTGACTGGGCCCAATGGGACTCGGACTGGGTCATTGCGTGGGCCGAGGCTCGTGCACACATCAGTCCCCTCCTCTTGAGAAGGATTTGTCCTCAAATCTAGATGATACTAACAAGAGTTAGTAGTATGACAAATCAAATCGATAGTGCGTTTGGAGGTCAGCCACGTTGGGAACAAATGAAAGGTCACGAGCCAAGTTAAATGCCGTTTGGTCAGTTTCAAGAGGCTCTCAAACAAGGACATGCGCCAAGATAGGAAAGAACTTGTGTAAGGTAGCAATCCAATGCTCTCTAATCAACTTTCGGCCATGGATTGTCATATTGTCACCTGACATAAGTGGCAGCAATGAAGTGACGCGCACTCCATACGAATCGCATGAATTTGCGCAAGTTGGAGTTGGTAAAGTCAGCTCATGGTAGCCAGCTTGTGGATGCGGGAAGAAGCATGAACGTGCACCACTTTCAGCAGGAATAAGTACGAAATCGGGTTGCACGTCCTTAACCATAGTTGGAAAATTGTGGACAGCGTTACAACCTATGAAAACAAAATAACCTTCAACTTGAAACAATTCAGAAATCGGGTAAAGAACTAAGGGTACATTATTGACTAGGTGGTAAGAAGGTGTAGAACAAGATTTAAATGAGAAAACTCCCTTTAACACTTCAATATTCCTTCCACCCATTGATTCAACTTGAGATGCCAGTGCTAGTCCTTTACACTTCTCTTCAACACCTACATGGGAGCGACAAGAGTTGGTGCTAGTAACATGCTCAAAACAAGGCAAAGGTGAGGAATGAACCATAGGTAGAGAACAAGCAGTAGAATCCAGAATTTCCCCTTTAAGATGAGCTCGAATCAATCCTCCAATGGTGTGGACAGGTTTGAATTGACATGGTTCCATGAATTGAGACCAAAGAGATTTAGCTTCTAGAAGACAAACTCCATGGAAATTCGCAAAGTGTCCAAGTGGCGTGGGAATGGAACATGCCATGACCAACTCTACTTGACTTTCTTTAATCTGTACAAACGAAGAGGTACTAACCAAAACACATGTTAGCGTGTTAGCAAACAAAACGTCCACACTTTCAACTTTTGCGAACATGGCCAACTCCTCCTCTTTACTCATCAATACGGCCAAAGTATTCTCGCCTTTCCCCACTTTATTCTTCTTGGACATTTGTTCATTCATTGCACTTGAGTTCGGATTTTCATTGTCTAGCTCATGTGCATGGCTCAGTTGTAACTCATTCATATTTGGCACTTCAGTCAACGAGGGACTCGGATGAATTTTCCCTTTATTATCACCGGTTGACACATGGTTAAGTTGCTCCAAGTGGGAATCCAACACTTGGCTAAGTCTTTCCATCATAGAATCAACCAATGCTTTAGTCCGACTTCGGAATTCATTCTTTGCTTCACGAAGCTTTGACTCAATTCGAGAATTCTCAAACTCCTCGTCTTGATTGTCAAGACACTTCTTAGATGAACCTCGTTTGCTTGAAATTGATCTCGATTTAGATGCTCGACACAAACTTCTTCGCTCCTTCTCATATTCATCACAATCTCGTTTATACCTACACACGAAGCACGGTAACGTTCCATCTCCTCCCGGAGTGAACGAAACTCACGTTGTGAACTATCTTCCATGGAATTGTGCTTGGGAGTAGGCCGCTTGGAACCCCTCCTCTTGAGAGGCTCATTCTCCAAGAATTCTTGACTGTATGAGTAAGAGGCAACTCCCCTAGGCATGATTACGTGACCTGCAAAAATGGTTAGCAAAGAAAAGGAGATTCCTCACAAGCTCACGTGTATGTGCTCATCACTCGTGTATCACTCAACTCTCGTATTTGTCACTCAAAACACTCTAATGATCTTACCAAATACCTTTACCTGTTGGATTAGGTGGTTGATAAATGCTGCTCAAGCCCAAATAATTGTCACCAACTTCTTTCGCAAGAGTAATCACGGAGATGTAGGAGAAAGTGTAGGGAAGTGTTCCTAAAAATTAGGAGAAAATATAGGAGAGTTTCCTAAAGTGGATGAGAGAATATAGGAGAGTTTCCTAAAGTGGATTTTAGGTGAGTTTCCAAAAAATGGACGAGAGAGTTTAGGAAAATTTCCTAAAAATGGATGAGAGAATTTAGGAAAGTTTCCAAAAAAAATGGATAAGAGAGTTTGGGAAAGCTTCCTAAAAAGGTAGAAGAGAGAGTGTCCAAGTGAGTACAAAGAGTTATCCAAGTGCTTTACTTAGTTTCTTAATTGATTTTGGAAACAAGTTAGTTTTTGGAAACCTTTTGAAAATCCTTTTCCTCTTGAACAACTTTTGGTAATCTTCTTGAAACAACTTTTGGTAACCTTCTTGAAACAACCTTTGGTAATCTTCTTGAAACAACTTTTGGTAACTTCCAAATTCTACTCCAAGAAAGATTGCACAAATCAGATTTGGTTCCCTATTCAAAACAATTCGGTTGCCCCTTTCTTTCCCTTCCTTTTTTTTTCTCTTGCCAACCGATTCCACTTTTTTTTTTTTTTTTGACTACAACTATCAACCACGACACAAAACAAGGAAGTCCACAAATAATAACTACCAAGAACTCCAAGATCTTTCAAGAACTTTCAAGGAAGTTGTTAGGAACTTCAGAAATTTCAAGATTGTGGTCAAGAATTCAAGAAGCTCAAGATTATTGCAAGTTCTCTTCAAGATTCACAAAATTCCAACAAGTTTTGCCAAAATCCAGATTTGAAAACCAAGTAAGCAAGTTGGATAACACAAACAACAAGACTGGACAGATTTGTATTCGGATAAACAGTAACTATGAACAGTGTCGATGAACAGTATGATGAACAGTGTCGGTGAACAGTATGATGAACAGTGTCGGGTGAACAGTCGGTGAATAGTGACTTTTTTTTTTTTTTTTAACAAGGCAGCGGACGAAACACAAAGACCCTACGACACAACTACGAAAAAATAAGGATATAACGAAAGATACCTCTACCAAAGCTCTGAAGCCAACTGAAAAGTTCCTCGATCAACTTGTTTCGAGACACGTAGCACGTTTGCCCAAGGATCTAGCGAGGATGTCCAACGCTTGGAATTGCGAGATCTAGAACCAAACGGACGACACGATTGGATTCAAGACGGCAGTACGACGACTCCAATGAAGGTGGCTTCTCCACGGGATAGGTCGGTAGAACAATCTAGGACGAGACGCAAGATTGCTCAAAACCCTTGCCAAAGCAAGTAAAAGGCTTGAACACTCTTCTTAGAAGAAGGAACGAAAATAAGACAATTTTATTGATAAAAGTTCTGACCCTTAAACCTTACAAGGAAAGCCTATTTATAGGCTAAAGTGACTAAAACCCTAAAGGCTAGGAAAAGGAAAAAGTCGGCCCATGCTCTTACTTAATCATTAACTAATTGCTAACTAATTGATGGGGCCTAAGGCCTTATTCTCTTGGTGGCCCGCTTGACTCTTTGTGGGCTTGGATCATGGTGTAAATGGCTCGATTGTCTCTCTCCAAGCCTCAATATCTTTGTGAACTCCATGTTGGTCTTGGACAACTCTAACCAGAACTTGGAGTGATTTTATGAAGAGCTTGGCCCGTACACGCGTGACTGGGCCCAATGGGACTCGGACTGGGTCATTGCGTGGGCCGAGGCTCGTGCACACATCAGTCCCCTCCTCTTGAGAAGGATTTGTCCTCAAATCTAGATGATACTAACAAGAGTTAGTAGTATGACAAATCAAATCGATAGTGCGTTTGGAGGTCAGCCACGTTGGGAACAAATGAAAGGTCACGAGCCAAGTTAAATGCCGTTTGGTCAGTTTCAAGAGGCTCTCAAACAAGGACATGCGCCAAGATAGGAAAGAACTTGTGTAAGGTAGCAATCCAATGCTCTCTAATCAACTTTCGGCCATGGATTGTCATATTGTCACCTGACATAAGTGGCAGCAATGAAGTGACGCGCACTCCATACGAATCGCATGAATTTGCGCAAGTTGGAGTTGGTAAAGTCAGCTCATGGTAGCCAGCTTGTGGATGCGGGAAGAAGCATGAACGTGCACCACTTTCAGCAGGAATAAGTACGAAATCGGGTTGCACGTCCTTAACCATAGTTGGAAAATTGTGGACAGCGTTACAACCTATGAAAACAAAATAACCTTCAACTTGAAACAATTCAGAAATCGGGTAAAGAACTAAGGGTACATTATTGACTAGGTGGTAAGAAGGTGTAGAACAAGATTTAAATGAGAAAACTCCCTTTAACACTTCAATATTCCTTCCACCCATTGATTCAACTTGAGATGCCAGTGCTAGTCCTTTACACTTCTCTTCAACACCTACATGGGAGCGACAAGAGTTGGTGCTAGTAACATGCTCAAAACAAGGCAAAGGTGAGGAATGAACCATAGGTAGAGAACAAGCAGTAGAATCCAGAATTTCCCCTTTAAGATGAGCTCGAATCAATCCTCCAATGGTGTGGACAGGTTTGAATTGACATGGTTCCATGAATTGAGACCAAAGAGATTTAGCTTCTAGAAGACAAACTCCATGGAAATTCGCAAAGTGTCCAAGTGGCGTGGGAATGGAACATGCCATGACCAACTCTACTTGACTTTCTTTAATCTGTACAAACGAAGAGGTACTAACCAAAACACATGTTAGCGTGTTAGCAAACAAAACGTCCACACTTTCAACTTTTGCGAACATGGCCAACTCCTCCTCTTTACTCATCAATACGGCCAAAGTATTCTCGCCTTTCCCCACTTTATTCTTCTTGGACATTTGTTCATTCATTGCACTTGAGTTCGGATTTTCATTGTCTAGCTCATGTGCATGGCTCAGTTGTAACTCATTCATATTTGGCACTTCAGTCAACGAGGGACTCGGATGAATTTTCCCTTTATTATCACCGGTTGACACATGGTTAAGTTGCTCCAAGTGGGAATCCAACACTTGGCTAAGTCTTTCCATCATAGAATCAACCAATGCTTTAGTCCGACTTCGGAATTCATTCTTTGCTTCACGAAGCTTTGACTCAATTCGAGAATTCTCAAACTCCTCGTCTTGATTGTCAAGACACTTCTTAGATGAACCTCGTTTGCTTGAAATTGATCTCGATTTAGATGCTCGACACAAACTTCTTCGCTCCTTCTCATATTCATCACAATCTCGTTTATACCTACACACGAAGCACGGTAACGTTCCATCTCCTCCCGGAGTGAACGAAACTCACGTTGTGAACTATCTTCCATGGAATTGTGCTTGGGAGTAGGCCGCTTGGAACCCCTCCTCTTGAGAGGCTCATTCTCCAAGAATTCTTGACTGTATGAGTAAGAGGCAACTCCCCTAGGCATGATTACGTGACCTGCAAAAATGGTTAGCAAAGAAAAGGAGATTCCTCACAAGCTCACGTGTATGTGCTCATCACTCGTGTATCACTCAACTCTCGTATTTGTCACTCAAAACACTCTAATGATCTTACCAAATACCTTTACCTGTTGGATTAGGTGGTTGATAAATGCTGCTCAAGCCCAAATAATTGTCACCAACTTCTTTCGCAAGAGTAATCACGGAGATGTAGGAGAAAGTGTAGGGAAGTGTTCCTAAAAATTAGGAGAAAATATAGGAGAGTTTCCTAAAGTGGATGAGAGAATATAGGAGAGTTTCCTAAAGTGGATTTTAGGTGAGTTTCCAAAAAATGGACGAGAGAGTTTAGGAAAATTTCCTAAAAATGGATGAGAGAATTTAGGAAAGTTTCCAAAAAAAATGGATAAGAGAGTTTGGGAAAGCTTCCTAAAAAGGTAGAAGAGAGAGTGTCCAAGTGAGTACAAAGAGTTATCCAAGTGCTTTACTTAGTTTCTTAATTGATTTTGGAAACAAGTTAGTTTTTGGAAACCTTTTGAAAATCCTTTTCCTCTTGAACAACTTTTGGTAATCTTCTTGAAACAACTTTTGGTAACCTTCTTGAAACAACCTTTGGTAATCTTCTTGAAACAACTTTTGGTAACTTCCAAATTCTACTCCAAGAAAGATTGCACAAATCAGATTTGGTTCCCTATTCAAAACAATTCGGTTGCCCCTTTCTTTCCCTTCCTTTTTTTTTCTCTTGCCAACCGATTCCACTTTTTTTTTTTTTTTTTACTACAACTATCAACCACGACACAAAACAAGGAAGTCCACAAATAATAACTACCAAGAACTCCAAGATCTTTCAAGAACTTTCAAGGAAGTTGTTAGGAACTTCAGAAATTTCAAGATTGTGGTCAAGAATTCAAGAAGCTCAAGATTATTGCAAGTTCTCTTCAAGATTCACAAAATTCCAACAAGTTTTGCCAAAATCCAGATTTGAAAACCAAGTAAGCAAGTTGGATAACACAAACAACAAGACTGGACAGATTTGTATTCGGATAAACAGTAACTATGAACAGTGTCGATGAACAGTATGATGAACAGTGTCGGTGAACAGTATGATGAACAGTGTCGGGTGAACAGTCGGTGAATAGTGACTTTTTTTTTTTTTTTTAACAAGGCAGCGGACGAAACACAAAGACCCTACGACACAACTACGAAAAAATAAGGATATAACGAAAGATACCTCTACCAAAGCTCTGAAGCCAACTGAAAAGTTCCTCGATCAACTTGTTTCGAGACACGTAGCACGTTTGCCCAAGGATCTAGCGAGGATGTCCAACGCTTGGAATTGCGAGATCTAGAACCAAACGGACGACACGATTGGATTCAAGACGGCAGTACGACGACTCCAATGAAGGTGGCTTCTCCACGGGATAGGTCGGTAGAACAATCTAGGACGAGACGCAAGATTGCTCAAAACCCTTGCCAAAGCAAGTAAAAGGCTCGAACACTCTTCTTAGAAGAAGGAACGAAAATAAGACAATTTCATTGATAAAAGTTCTGACCCTTAAACCTTACAAGGAAAGCCTATTTATAGGCTAAAGTGACTAAAACCCTAAAGGCTAGGAAAAGGAAAAAGTCGGCCCATGCTCTTACTTAATCATTAACTAATTGCTAACTAATTGATGGGGCCTAAGGCCTTATTCTCTTGGTGGCCCGCTTGACTCTTTGTGGGCTTGGATCATGGTGTAAATGGCTCGATTGTCTCTCTCCAAGCCTCAATATCTTTGTGAACTCCATGTTGGTCATGGACAACTCTAACCAGAACTTGGAGTGATTTTATGAAGAGCTTGGCCCGTACACGCGTGACTGGGCCCAATGGGACTCGGACTGGGTCATTGCGTGGGCCGAGGCTCGTGCACACATCAGTCCCCTCCTCTTGAGAAGGATTTGTTCTCAAATCTAGATGATACTAACAAGAGTTAGTAGTATGACAAATCAAATCGATAGTGCGTTTGGAGGTCAGCCACGTTGGGAACAAATGAAAGGTCACGAGCCAAGTTAAATGCCGTTTGGTCAGTTTCACGAGGCTCTCAAACAAGGACATGCGCCAAGATAGGAAAGAACTAAGGGTACATTATTGACTAGGTGGTAAGAGGGTGTAGAACAAGATTTAAATGAGAAAACTCCCTTTAACACTTCAATATTCCTTCCACCCGTTGATTCAACTTGAGATGCCAGTGCTAGTCCTTTACACTTCTCTTCAACACCTACATGAGAGCGACAAGAGTTGGTGCTAGTAACATGCTCAAAACAAGGCAAAGGTGAGGAATGAACCATAAGTAGAGAACAAGCAGTAGAATCCGGAATTTCCCCTTTAAGATGAGCTCGAATCAATCCTCCAATGGTGTGGACAGGTTTGGGTTGACATGGTTCCATGAATTGAGACCAAAGAGATTTAGCTTCTAGAAGACAAACTCCATGGAAACTCGCAAAGTGTCCAAGTGGCGTGGGAATGGAACATCCCATGACCAACTCTACTTGACTTTCTTTAATCTGTACAAACGAAGAGGTACTAACCAAAACACATGTTAGCGTGTTAGCAAACAAAACGTCCACACTTTCAACTTTTGCGAACATGGCCAACTCCTCCTCTTTACTCATCAATACGGCCAAAGTATTCTCGCCTTTCCCCACTTTATTCTTCTTGGACATTTGTTCATTCATTGCACTTGAGTTCGGATTTTCATTGTCTAGCTCATGTGCATGGCTCAGTTGTAACTCATTCATATTTGGCACTTCAGTCAACGAGGGACTCGGATGAATTTTCCCTTTATTATCACCGGTTGACACATGGTTAAGTTGCTCCAAGTGGGAATCCAACACTTGGCTAAGTCTTTCCATCATAGAATCAACCAATGCTTTAGTCCGACTTCGGAATTCATTCTTTGCTTCACGAAGCTTTGACTCAATTCGAGAATTCTCAAACTCCTCGTCTTGATTGTCAAGACACTTCTTAGATGAACCTCGTTTGCTTGAAATTGATCTCGATTTAGATGCTCGACACAAACTTCTTCGCTCCTTCTCATATTCATCACAATCTCGTTTATACCTACACACGAAGCACGGTAACGTTCCATCTCCTCCCGGAGTGAACGAAACTCACGTTGTGAACTATCTTCCATGGAATTGTGCTTGGGAGTAGGCCGCTTGGAACCCCTCCTCTTGAGAGGCTCATTCTCCAAGAATTCTTGACTGTATGAGTAAGAGGCAACTCCCCTAGGCATGATTACGTGACCTGCAAAAATGGTTAGCAAAGAAAAGGAGATTCCTCACAAGCTCACGTGTATGTGCTCATCACTCGTGTATCACTCAACTCTCGTATTTGTCACTCAAAACACTCTAATGATCTTACCAAATACCTTTACCTGTTGGATTAGGTGGTTGATAAATGCTGCTCAAGCCCAAATAATTGTCACCAACTTCTTTCGCAAGAGTAATCACGGAGATGTAGGAGAAAGTGTAGGGAAGTGTTCCTAAAAATTAGGAGAAAATATAGGAGAGTTTCCTAAAGTGGATGAGAGAATATAGGAGAGTTTCCTAAAGTGGATTTTAGGTGAGTTTCCAAAAAATGGACGAGAGAGTTTAGGAAAATTTCCTAAAAATGGATGAGAGAATTTAGGAAAGTTTCCAAAAAAAATGGATAAGAGAGTTTGGGAAAGCTTCCTAAAAAGGTAGAAGAGAGAGTGTCCAAGTGAGTACAAAGAGTTATCCAAGTGCTTTACTTAGTTTCTTAATTGATTTTGGAAACAAGTTAGTTTTTGGAAACCTTTTGAAAATCCTTTTCCTCTTGAACAACTTTTGGTAATCTTCTTGAAACAACTTTTGGTAACCTTCTTGAAACAACCTTTGGTAATCTTCTTGAAACAACTTTTGGTAACTTCCAAATTCTACTCCAAGAAAGATTGCACAAATCAGATTTGGTTCCCTATTCAAAACAATTCGGTTGCCCCTTTCTTTCCCTTCCTTTTTTTTTCTCTTGCCAACCGATTCCACTTTTTTTTTTTTTTTGACTACAACTATCAACCACGACACAAAACAAGGAAGTCCACAAATAATAACTACCAAGAACTCCAAGATCTTTCAAGAACTTTCAAGGAAGTTGTTAGGAACTTCAGAAATTTCAAGATTGTGGTCAAGAATTCAAGAAGCTCAAGATTATTGCAAGTTCTCTTCAAGATTCACAAAATTCCAACAAGTTTTGCCAAAATCCAGATTTGAAAACCAAGTAAGCAAGTTGGATAACACAAACAACAAGACTGGACAGATTTGTATTCGGATAAACAGTAACTATGAACAGTGTCGATGAACAGTATGATGAACAGTGTCGGTGAACAGTATGATGAACAGTGTCGGGTGAACAGTCGGTGAATAGTGACTTTTTTTTTTTTTTTTAACAAGGCAGCGGACGAAACACAAAGACCCTACGACACAACTACGAAAAAATAAGGATATAACGAAAGATACCTCTACCAAAGCTCTGAAGCCAACTGAAAAGTTCCTCGATCAACTTGTTTCGAGACACGTAGCACGTTTGCCCAAGGATCTAGCGAGGATGTCCAACGCTTGGAATTGCGAGATCTAGAACCAAACGGACGACACGATTGGATTCAAGACGGCAGTACGACGACTCCAATGAAGGTGGCTTCTCCACGGGATAGGTCGGTAGAACAATCTAGGACGAGACGCAAGATTGCTCAAAACCCTTGCCAAAGCAAGTAAAAGGCTTGAACACTCTTCTTAGAAGAAGGAACGAAAATAAGACAATTTTATTGATAAAAGTTCTGACCCTTAAACCTTACAAGGAAAGCCTATTTATAGGCTAAAGTGACTAAAACCCTAAAGGCTAGGAAAAGGAAAAAGTCGGCCCATGCTCTTACTTAATCATTAACTAATTGCTAACTAATTGATGGGGCCTAAGGCCTTATTCTCTTGGTGGCCCGCTTGACTCTTTGTGGGCTTGGATCATGGTGTAAATGGCTCGATTGTCTCTCTCCAAGCCTCAATATCTTTGTGAACTCCATGTTGGTCTTGGACAACTCTAACCAGAACTTGGAGTGATTTTATGAAGAGCTTGGCCCGTACACGCGTGACTGGGCCCAATGGGACTCGGACTGGGTCATTGCGTGGGCCGAGGCTCGTGCACACATCAGTCCCCTCCTCTTGAGAAGGATTTGTCCTCAAATCTAGATGATACTAACAAGAGTTAGTAGTATGACAAATCAAATCGATAGTGCGTTTGGAGGTCAGCCACGTTGGGAACAAATGAAAGGTCACGAGCCAAGTTAAATGCCGTTTGGTCAGTTTCAAGAGGCTCTCAAACAAGGACATGCGCCAAGATAGGAAAGAACTTGTGTAAGGTAGCAATCCAATGCTCTCTAATCAACTTTCGGCCATGGATTGTCATATTGTCACCTGACATAAGTGGCAGCAATGAAGTGACGCGCACTCCATACGAATCGCATGAATTTGCGCAAGTTGGAGTTGGTAAAGTCAGCTCATGGTAGCCAGCTTGTGGATGCGGGAAGAAGCATGAACGTGCACCACTTTCAGCAGGAATAAGTACGAAATCGGGTTGCACGTCCTTAACCATAGTTGGAAAATTGTGGACAGCGTTACAACCTATGAAAACAAAATAACCTTCAACTTGAAACAATTCAGAAATCGGGTAAAGAACTAAGGGTACATTATTGACTAGGTGGTAAGAAGGTGTAGAACAAGATTTAAATGAGAAAACTCCCTTTAACACTTCAATATTCCTTCCACCCATTGATTCAACTTGAGATGCCAGTGCTAGTCCTTTACACTTCTCTTCAACACCTACATGGGAGCGACAAGAGTTGGTGCTAGTAACATGCTCAAAACAAGGCAAAGGTGAGGAATGAACCATAGGTAGAGAACAAGCAGTAGAATCCAGAATTTCCCCTTTAAGATGAGCTCGAATCAATCCTCCAATGGTGTGGACAGGTTTGAATTGACATGGTTCCATGAATTGAGACCAAAGAGATTTAGCTTCTAGAAGACAAACTCCATGGAAATTCGCAAAGTGTCCAAGTGGCGTGGGAATGGAACATGCCATGACCAACTCTACTTGACTTTCTTTAATCTGTACAAACGAAGAGGTACTAACCAAAACACATGTTAGCGTGTTAGCAAACAAAACGTCCACACTTTCAACTTTTGCGAACATGGCCAACTCCTCCTCTTTACTCATCAATACGGCCAAAGTATTCTCGCCTTTCCCCACTTTATTCTTCTTGGACATTTGTTCATTCATTGCACTTGAGTTCGGATTTTCATTGTCTAGCTCATGTGCATGGCTCAGTTGTAACTCATTCATATTTGGCACTTCAGTCAACGAGGGACTCGGATGAATTTTCCCTTTATTATCACCGGTTGACACATGGTTAAGTTGCTCCAAGTGGGAATCCAACACTTGGCTAAGTCTTTCCATCATAGAATCAACCAATGCTTTAGTCCGACTTCGGAATTCATTCTTTGCTTCACGAAGCTTTGACTCAATTCGAGAATTCTCAAACTCCTCGTCTTGATTGTCAAGACACTTCTTAGATGAACCTCGTTTGCTTGAAATTGATCTCGATTTAGATGCTCGACACAAACTTCTTCGCTCCTTCTCATATTCATCACAATCTCGTTTATACCTACACACGAAGCACGGTAACGTTCCATCTCCTCCCGGAGTGAACGAAACTCACGTTGTGAACTATCTTCCATGGAATTGTGCTTGGGAGTAGGCCGCTTGGAACCCCTCCTCTTGAGAGGCTCATTCTCCAAGAATTCTTGACTGTATGAGTAAGAGGCAACTCCCCTAGGCATGATTACGTGACCTGCAAAAATGGTTAGCAAAGAAAAGGAGATTCCTCACAAGCTCACGTGTATGTGCTCATCACTCGTGTATCACTCAACTCTCGTATTTGTCACTCAAAACACTCTAATGATCTTACCAAATACCTTTACCTGTTGGATTAGGTGGTTGATAAATGCTGCTCAAGCCCAAATAATTGTCACCAACTTCTTTCGCAAGAGTAATCACGGAGATGTAGGAGAAAGTGTAGGGAAGTGTTCCTAAAAATTAGGAGAAAATATAGGAGAGTTTCCTAAAGTGGATGAGAGAATATAGGAGAGTTTCCTAAAGTGGATTTTAGGTGAGTTTCCAAAAAATGGACGAGAGAGTTTAGGAAAATTTCCTAAAAATGGATGAGAGAATTTAGGAAAGTTTCCAAAAAAAATGGATAAGAGAGTTTGGGAAAGCTTCCTAAAAAGGTAGAAGAGAGAGTGTCCAAGTGAGTACAAAGAGTTATCCAAGTGCTTTACTTAGTTTCTTAATTGATTTTGGAAACAAGTTAGTTTTTGGAAACCTTTTGAAAATCCTTTTCCTCTTGAACAACTTTTGGTAATCTTCTTGAAACAACTTTTGGTAACCTTCTTGAAACAACCTTTGGTAATCTTCTTGAAACAACTTTTGGTAACTTCCAAATTCTACTCCAAGAAAGATTGCACAAATCAGATTTGGTTCCCTATTCAAAACAATTCGGTTGCCCCTTTCTTTCCCTTCCTTTTTTTTTCTCTTGCCAACCGATTCCACTTTTTTTTTTTTTTTTGACTACAACTATCAACCACGACACAAAACAAGGAAGTCCACAAATAATAACTACCAAGAACTCCAAGATCTTTCAAGAACTTTCAAGGAAGTTGTTAGGAACTTCAGAAATTTCAAGATTGTGGTCAAGAATTCAAGAAGCTCAAGATTATTGCAAGTTCTCTTCAAGATTCACAAAATTCCAACAAGTTTTGCCAAAATCCAGATTTGAAAACCAAGTAAGCAAGTTGGATAACACAAACAACAAGACTGGACAGATTTGTATTCGGATAAACAGTAACTATGAACAGTGTCGATGAACAGTATGATGAACAGTGTCGGTGAACAGTATGATGAACAGTGTCGGGTGAACAGTCGGTGAATAGTGACTTTTTTTTTTTTTTTTTAACAAGGCAGCGGACGAAACACAAAGACCCTACGACACAACTACGAAAAAATAAGGATATAACGAAAGATACCTCTACCAAAGCTCTGAAGCCAACTGAAAAGTTCCTCGATCAACTTGTTTCGAGACACGTAGCACGTTTGCCCAAGGATCTAGCGAGGATGTCCAACGCTTGGAATTGCGAGATCTAGAACCAAACGGACGACACGATTGGATTCAAGACGGCAGTACGACGACTCCAATGAAGGTGGCTTCTCCACGGGATAGGTCGGTAGAACAATCTAGGACGAGACGCAAGATTGCTCAAAACCCTTGCCAAAGCAAGTAAAAGGCTTGAACACTCTTCTTAGAAGAAGGAACGAAAATAAGACAATTTTATTGATAAAAGTTCTGACCCTTAAACCTTACAAGGAAAGCCTATTTATAGGCTAAAGTGACTAAAACCCTAAAGGCTAGGAAAAGGAAAAAGTCGGCCCATGCTCTTACTTAATCATTAACTAATTGCTAACTAATTGATGGGGCCTAAGGCCTTATTCTCTTGGTGGCCCGCTTGACTCTTTGTGGGCTTGGATCATGGTGTAAATGGCTCGATTGTCTCTCTCCAAGCCTCAATATCTTTGTGAACTCCATGTTGGTCTTGGACAACTCTAACCAGAACTTGGAGTGATTTTATGAAGAGCTTGGCCCGTACACGCGTGACTGGGCCCAATGGGACTCGGACTGGGTCATTGCGTGGGCCGAGGCTCGTGCACACATCAGTCCCCTCCTCTTGAGAAGGATTTGTCCTCAAATCTAGATGATACTAACAAGAGTTAGTAGTATGACAAATCAAATCGATAGTGCGTTTGGAGGTCAGCCACGTTGGGAACAAATGAAAGGTCACGAGCCAAGTTAAATGCCGTTTGGTCAGTTTCAAGAGGCTCTCAAACAAGGACATGCGCCAAGATAGGAAAGAACTTGTGTAAGGTAGCAATCCAATGCTCTCTAATCAACTTTCGGCCATGGATTGTCATATTGTCACCTGACATAAGTGGCAGCAATGAAGTGACGCGCACTCCATACGAATCGCATGAATTTGCGCAAGTTGGAGTTGGTAAAGTCAGCTCATGGTAGCCAGCTTGTGGATGCGGGAAGAAGCATGAACGTGCACCACTTTCAGCAGGAATAAGTACGAAATCGGGTTGCACGTCCTTAACCATAGTTGGAAAATTGTGGACAGCGTTACAACCTATGAAAACAAAATAACCTTCAACTTGAAACAATTCAGAAATCGGGTAAAGAACTAAGGGTACATTATTGACTAGGTGGTAAGAAGGTGTAGAACAAGATTTAAATGAGAAAACTCCCTTTAACACTTCAATATTCCTTCCACCCATTGATTCAACTTGAGATGCCAGTGCTAGTCCTTTACACTTCTCTTCAACACCTACATGGGAGCGACAAGAGTTGGTGCTAGTAACATGCTCAAAACAAGGCAAAGGTGAGGAATGAACCATAGGTAGAGAACAAGCAGTAGAATCCAGAATTTCCCCTTTAAGATGAGCTCGAATCAATCCTCCAATGGTGTGGACAGGTTTGAATTGACATGGTTCCATGAATTGAGACCAAAGAGATTTAGCTTCTAGAAGACAAACTCCATGGAAATTCGCAAAGTGTCCAAGTGGCGTGGGAATGGAACATGCCATGACCAACTCTACTTGACTTTCTTTAATCTGTACAAACGAAGAGGTACTAACCAAAACACATGTTAGCGTGTTAGCAAACAAAACGTCCACACTTTCAACTTTTGCGAACATGGCCAACTCCTCCTCTTTACTCATCAATACGGCCAAAGTATTCTCGCCTTTCCCCACTTTATTCTTCTTGGACATTTGTTCATTCATTGCACTTGAGTTCGGATTTTCATTGTCTAGCTCATGTGCATGGCTCAGTTGTAACTCATTCATATTTGGCACTTCAGTCAACGAGGGACTCGGATGAATTTTCCCTTTATTATCACCGGTTGACACATGGTTAAGTTGCTCCAAGTGGGAATCCAACACTTGGCTAAGTCTTTCCATCATAGAATCAACCAATGCTTTAGTCCGACTTCGGAATTCATTCTTTGCTTCACGAAGCTTTGACTCAATTCGAGAATTCTCAAACTCCTCGTCTTGATTGTCAAGACACTTCTTAGATGAACCTCGTTTGCTTGAAATTGATCTCGATTTAGATGCTCGACACAAACTTCTTCGCTCCTTCTCATATTCATCACAATCTCGTTTATACCTACACACGAAGCACGGTAACGTTCCATCTCCTCCCGGAGTGAACGAAACTCACGTTGTGAACTATCTTCCATGGAATTGTGCTTGGGAGTAGGCCGCTTGGAACCCCTCCTCTTGAGAGGCTCATTCTCCAAGAATTCTTGACTGTATGAGTAAGAGGCAACTCCCCTAGGCATGATTACGTGACCTGCAAAAATGGTTAGCAAAGAAAAGGAGATTCCTCACAAGCTCACGTGTATGTGCTCATCACTCGTGTATCACTCAACTCTCGTATTTGTCACTCAAAACACTCTAATGATCTTACCAAATACCTTTACCTGTTGGATTAGGTGGTTGATAAATGCTGCTCAAGCCCAAATAATTGTCACCAACTTCTTTCGCAAGAGTAATCACGGAGATGTAGGAGAAAGTGTAGGGAAGTGTTCCTAAAAATTAGGAGAAAATATAGGAGAGTTTCCTAAAGTGGATGAGAGAATATAGGAGAGTTTCCTAAAGTGGATTTTAGGTGAGTTTCCAAAAAATGGACGAGAGAGTTTAGGAAAATTTCCTAAAAATGGATGAGAGAATTTAGGAAAGTTTCCAAAAAAAATGGATAAGAGAGTTTGGGAAAGCTTCCTAAAAAGGTAGAAGAGAGAGTGTCCAAGTGAGTACAAAGAGTTATCCAAGTGCTTTACTTAGTTTCTTAATTGATTTTGGAAACAAGTTAGTTTTTGGAAACCTTTTGAAAATCCTTTTCCTCTTGAACAACTTTTGGTAATCTTCTTGAAACAACTTTTGGTAACCTTCTTGAAACAACCTTTGGTAATCTTCTTGAAACAACTTTTGGTAACTTCCAAATTCTACTCCAAGAAAGATTGCACAAATCAGATTTGGTTCCCTATTCAAAACAATTCGGTTGCCCCTTTCTTTCCCTTCCTTTTTTTTTCTCTTGCCAACCGATTCCACTTTTTTTTTTTTTTTTGACTACAACTATCAACCACGACACAAAACAAGGAAGTCCACAAATAATAACTACCAAGAACTCCAAGATCTTTCAAGAACTTTCAAGGAAGTTGTTAGGAACTTCAGAAATTTCAAGATTGTGGTCAAGAATTCAAGAAGCTCAAGATTATTGCAAGTTCTCTTCAAGATTCACAAAATTCCAACAAGTTTTGCCAAAATCCAGATTTGAAAACCAAGTAAGCAAGTTGGATAACACAAACAACAAGACTGGACAGATTTGTATTCGGATAAACAGTAACTATGAACAGTGTCGATGAACAGTATGATGAACAGTGTCGGTGAACAGTATGATGAACAGTGTCGGGTGAACAGTCGGTGAATAGTGACTTTTTTTTTTTTTTTTTAACAAGGCAGCGGACGAAACACAAAGACCCTACGACACAACTACGAAAAAATAAGGATATAACGAAAGATACCTCTACCAAAGCTCTGAAGCCAACTGAAAAGTTCCTCGATCAACTTGTTTCGAGACACGTAGCACGTTTGCCCAAGGATCTAGCGAGGATGTCCAACGCTTGGAATTGCGAGATCTAGAACCAAACGGACGACACGATTGGATTCAAGACGGCAGTACGACGACTCCAATGAAGGTGGCTTCTCCACGGGATAGGTCGGTAGAACAATCTAGGACGAGACGCAAGATTGCTCAAAACCCTTGCCAAAGCAAGTAAAAGGCTCGAACACTCTTCTTAGAAGAAGGAACGAAAATAAGACAATTTCATTGATAAAAGTTCTGACCCTTAAACCTTACAAGGAAAGCCTATTTATAGGCTAAAGTGACTAAAACCCTAAAGGCTAGGAAAAGGAAAAAGTCGGCCCATGCTCTTACTTAATCATTAACTAATTGCTAACTAATTGATGGGGCCTAAGGCCTTATTCTCTTGGTGGCCCGCTTGACTCTTTGTGGGCTTGGATCATGGTGTAAATGGCTCGATTGTCTCTCTCCAAGCCTCAATATCTTTGTGAACTCCATGTTGGTCTTGGACAACTCTAACCAGAACTTGGAGTGATTTTATGAAGAGCTTGGCCCGTACACGCGTGACTGGGCCCAATGGGACTCGGACTGGGTCATTGCGTGGGCCGAGGCTCGTGCACACATCAGTCCCCTCCTCTTGAGAAGGATTTGTCCTCAAATCTAGATGATACTAACAAGAGTTAGTAGTATGACAAATCAAATCGATAGTGCGTTTGGAGGTCAGCCACGTTGGGAACAAATGAAAGGTCACGAGCCAAGTTAAATGCCGTTTGGTCAGTTTCAAGAGGCTCTCAAACAAGGACATGCGCCAAGATAGGAAAGAACTTGTGTAAGGTAGCAATCCAATGCTCTCTAATCAACTTTCGGCCATGGATTGTCATATTGTCACCTGACATAAGTGGCAGCAATGAAGTGACGCGCACTCCATACGAATCGCATGAATTTGCGCAAGTTGGAGTTGGTAAAGTCAGCTCATGGTAGCCAGCTTGTGGATGCGGGAAGAAGCATGAACGTGCACCACTTTCAGCAGGAATAAGTACGAAATCGGGTTGCACGTCCTTAACCATAGTTGGAAAATTGTGGACAGCGTTACAACCTATGAAAACAAAATAACCTTCAACTTGAAACAATTCAGAAATCGGGTAAAGAACTAAGGGTACATTATTGACTAGGTGGTAAGAAGGTGTAGAACAAGATTTAAATGAGAAAACTCCCTTTAACACTTCAATATTCCTTCCACCCATTGATTCAACTTGAGATGCCAGTGCTAGTCCTTTACACTTCTCTTCAACACCTACATGGGAGCGACAAGAGTTGGTGCTAGTAACATGCTCAAAACAAGGCAAAGGTGAGGAATGAACCATAGGTAGAGAACAAGCAGTAGAATCCAGAATTTCCCCTTTAAGATGAGCTCGAATCAATCCTCCAATGGTGTGGACAGGTTTGAATTGACATGGTTCCATGAATTGAGACCAAAGAGATTTAGCTTCTAGAAGACAAACTCCATGGAAATTCGCAAAGTGTCCAAGTGGCGTGGGAATGGAACATGCCATGACCAACTCTACTTGACTTTCTTTAATCTGTACAAACGAAGAGGTACTAACCAAAACACATGTTAGCGTGTTAGCAAACAAAACGTCCACACTTTCAACTTTTGCGAACATGGCCAACTCCTCCTCTTTACTCATCAATACGGCCAAAGTATTCTCGCCTTTCCCCACTTTATTCTTCTTGGACATTTGTTCATTCATTGCACTTGAGTTCGGATTTTCATTGTCTAGCTCATGTGCATGGCTCAGTTGTAACTCATTCATATTTGGCACTTCAGTCAACGAGGGACTCGGATGAATTTTCCCTTTATTATCACCGGTTGACACATGGTTAAGTTGCTCCAAGTGGGAATCCAACACTTGGCTAAGTCTTTCCATCATAGAATCAACCAATGCTTTAGTCCGACTTCGGAATTCATTCTTTGCTTCACGAAGCTTTGACTCAATTCGAGAATTCTCAAACTCCTCGTCTTGATTGTCAAGACACTTCTTAGATGAACCTCGTTTGCTTGAAATTGATCTCGATTTAGATGCTCGACACAAACTTCTTCGCTCCTTCTCATATTCATCACAATCTCGTTTATACCTACACACGAAGCACGGTAACGTTCCATCTCCTCCCGGAGTGAACGAAACTCACGTTGTGAACTATCTTCCATGGAATTGTGCTTGGGAGTAGGCCGCTTGGAACCCCTCCTCTTGAGAGGCTCATTCTCCAAGAATTCTTGACTGTATGAGTAAGAGGCAACTCCCCTAGGCATGATTACGTGACCTGCAAAAATGGTTAGCAAAGAAAAGGAGATTCCTCACAAGCTCACGTGTATGTGCTCATCACTCGTGTATCACTCAACTCTCGTATTTGTCACTCAAAACACTCTAATGATCTTACCAAATACCTTTACCTGTTGGATTAGGTGGTTGATAAATGCTGCTCAAGCCCAAATAATTGTCACCAACTTCTTTCGCAAGAGTAATCACGGAGATGTAGGAGAAAGTGTAGGGAAGTGTTCCTAAAAATTAGGAGAAAATATAGGAGAGTTTCCTAAAGTGGATGAGAGAATATAGGAGAGTTTCCTAAAGTGGATTTTAGGTGAGTTTCCAAAAAATGGACGAGAGAGTTTAGGAAAATTTCCTAAAAATGGATGAGAGAATTTAGGAAAGTTTCCAAAAAAAATGGATAAGAGAGTTTGGGAAAGCTTCCTAAAAAGGTAGAAGAGAGAGTGTCCAAGTGAGTACAAAGAGTTATCCAAGTGCTTTACTTAGTTTCTTAATTGATTTTGGAAACAAGTTAGTTTTTGGAAACCTTTTGAAAATCCTTTTCCTCTTGAACAACTTTTGGTAATCTTCTTGAAACAACTTTTGGTAACCTTCTTGAAACAACCTTTGGTAATCTTCTTGAAACAACTTTTGGTAACTTCCAAATTCTACTCCAAGAAAGATTGCACAAATCAGATTTGGTTCCCTATTCAAAACAATTCGGTTGCCCCTTTCTTTCCCTTCCTTTTTTTTTCTCTTGCCAACCGATTCCACTTTTTTTTTTTTTTTTGACTACAACTATCAACCACGACACAAAACAAGGAAGTCCACAAATAATAACTACCAAGAACTCCAAGATCTTTCAAGAACTTTCAAGGAAGTTGTTAGGAACTTCAGAAATTTCAAGATTGTGGTCAAGAATTCAAGAAGCTCAAGATTATTGCAAGTTCTCTTCAAGATTCACAAAATTCCAACAAGTTTTGCCAAAATCCAGATTTGAAAACCAAGTAAGCAAGTTGGATAACACAAACAACAAGACTGGACAGATTTGTATTCGGATAAACAGTAACTATGAACAGTGTCGATGAACAGTATGATGAACAGTGTCGGTGAACAGTATGATGAACAGTGTCGGGTGAACAGTCGGTGAATAGTGACTTTTTTTTTTTTTTTTTAACAAGGCAGCGGACGAAACACAAAGACCCTACGACACAACTACGAAAAAATAAGGATATAACGAAAGATACCTCTACCAAAGCTCTGAAGCCAACTGAAAAGTTCCTCGATCAACTTGTTTCGAGACACGTAGCACGTTTGCCCAAGGATCTAGCGAGGATGTCCAACGCTTGGAATTGCGAGATCTAGAACCAAACGGACGACACGATTGGATTCAAGACGGCAGTACGACGACTCCAATGAAGGTGGCTTCTCCACGGGATAGGTCGGTAGAACAATCTAGGACGAGACGCAAGATTGCTCAAAACCCTTGCCAAAGCAAGTAAAAGGCTCGAACACTCTTCTTAGAAGAAGGAACGAAAATAAGACAATTTCATTGATAAAAGTTCTGACCCTTAAACCTTACAAGGAAAGCCTATTTATAGGCTAAAGTGACTAAAACCCTAAAGGCTAGGAAAAGGAAAAAGTCGGCCCATGCTCTTACTTAATCATTAACTAATTGCTAACTAATTGATGGGGCCTAAGGCCTTATTCTCTTGGTGGCCCGCTTGACTCTTTGTGGGCTTGGATCATGGTGTAAATGGCTCGATTGTCTCTCTCCAAGCCTCAATATCTTTGTGAACTCCATGTTGGTCTTGGACAACTCTAACCAGAACTTGGAGTGATTTTATGAAGAGCTTGGCCCGTACACGCGTGACTGGGCCCAATGGGACTCGGACTGGGTCATTGCGTGGGCCGAGGCTCGTGCACACATCAGTCCCCTCCTCTTGAGAAGGATTTGTCCTCAAATCTAGATGATACTAACAAGAGTTAGTAGTATGACAAATCAAATCGATAGTGCGTTTGGAGGTCAGCCACGTTGGGAACAAATGAAAGGTCACGAGCCAAGTTAAATGCCGTTTGGTCAGTTTCAAGAGGCTCTCAAACAAGGACATGCGCCAAGATAGGAAAGAACTTGTGTAAGGTAGCAATCCAATGCTCTCTAATCAACTTTCGCCCATGGATTGTCATATTGTCACCTGACATAAGTGGCAGCAATGAAGTGACGCGCACTCCATACGAATCGCATGAATTTGCGCAAGTTGGAGTTGGTAAAGTCAGCTCATGGTAGCCAGCTTGTGGATGCGGGAAGAAGCATGAACGTGCACCACTTTCAGCAGGAATAAGTACGAAATCGGGTTGCACGTCCTTAACCATAGTTGGAAAATTGTGGACAGCGTTACAACCTATGAAAACAAAATAACCTTCAACTTGAAACAATTCAGAAATCGGGTAAAGAACTAAGGGTACATTATTGACTAGGTGGTAAGAAGGTGTAGAACAAGATTTAAATGAGAAAACTCCCTTTAACACTTCAATATTCCTTCCACCCATTGATTCAACTTGAGATGCCAGTGCTAGTCCTTTACACTTCTCTTCAACACCTACATGGGAGCGACAAGAGTTGGTGCTAGTAACATGCTCAAAACAAGGCAAAGGTGAGGAATGAACCATAGGTAGAGAACAAGCAGTAGAATCCAGAATTTCCCCTTTAAGATGAGCTCGAATCAATCCTCCAATGGTGTGGACAGGTTTGAATTGACATGGTTCCATGAATTGAGACCAAAGAGATTTAGCTTCTAGAAGACAAACTCCATGGAAATTCGCAAAGTGTCCAAGTGGCGTGGGAATGGAACATGCCATGACCAACTCTACTTGACTTTCTTTAATCTGTACAAACGAAGAGGTACTAAC
This sequence comes from Coffea arabica, assembly GCF_036785885.1. Lineage (NCBI taxonomy): Eukaryota > Viridiplantae > Streptophyta > Magnoliopsida > Gentianales > Rubiaceae > Coffea > Coffea arabica. The sequence continues at coordinate 41,682,860 of NC_092320.1, read as the reverse complement.
CAAAACACATGTTAGCGTGTTAGCAAACAAAACGTCCACACTTTCAACTTTTGCGAACATGGCCAACTCCTCCTCTTTACTCATCAATACGGCCAAAGTATTCTCGCCTTTCCCCACTTTATTCTTCTTGGACATTTGTTCATTCATTGCACTTGAGTTCGGATTTTCATTGTCTAGCTCATGTGCATGGCTCAGTTGTAACTCATTCATATTTGGCACTTCAGTCAACGAGGGACTCGGATGAATTTTCCCTTTATTATCACCGGTTGACACATGGTTAAGTTGCTCCAAGTGGGAATCCAACACTTGGCTAAGTCTTTCCATCATAGAATCAACCAATGCTTTAGTCCGACTTCGGAATTCATTCTTTGCTTCACGAAGCTTTGACTCAATTCGAGAATTCTCAAACTCCTCGTCTTGATTGTCAAGACACTTCTTAGATGAACCTCGTTTGCTTGAAATTGATCTCGATTTAGATGCTCGACACAAACTTCTTCGCTCCTTCTCATATTCATCACAATCTCGTTTATACCTACACACGAAGCACGGTAACGTTCCATCTCCTCCCGGAGTGAACGAAACTCACGTTGTGAACTATCTTCCATGGAATTGTGCTTGGGAGTAGGCCGCTTGGAACCCCTCCTCTTGAGAGGCTCATTCTCCAAGAATTCTTGACTGTATGAGTAAGAGGCAACTCCCCTAGGCATGATTACGTGACCTGCAAAAATGGTTAGCAAAGAAAAGGAGATTCCTCACAAGCTCACGTGTATGTGCTCATCACTCGTGTATCACTCAACTCTCGTATTTGTCACTCAAAACACTCTAATGATCTTACCAAATACCTTTACCTGTTGGATTAGGTGGTTGATAAATGCTGCTCAAGCCCAAATAATTGTCACCAACTTCTTTCGCAAGAGTAATCACGGAGATGTAGGAGAAAGTGTAGGGAAGTGTTCCTAAAAATTAGGAGAAAATATAGGAGAGTTTCCTAAAGTGGATGAGAGAATATAGGAGAGTTTCCTAAAGTGGATTTTAGGTGAGTTTCCAAAAAATGGACGAGAGAGTTTAGGAAAATTTCCTAAAAATGGATGAGAGAATTTAGGAAAGTTTCCAAAAAAAATGGATAAGAGAGTTTGGGAAAGCTTCCTAAAAAGGTAGAAGAGAGAGTGTCCAAGTGAGTACAAAGAGTTATCCAAGTGCTTTACTTAGTTTCTTAATTGATTTTGGAAACAAGTTAGTTTTTGGAAACCTTTTGAAAATCCTTTTCCTCTTGAACAACTTTTGGTAATCTTCTTGAAACAACTTTTGGTAACCTTCTTGAAACAACCTTTGATAATCTTCTTGAAATAACTTTTGGTAACTTCCAAATTCTACTCCAAGAAAGATTGCACAAATCAGATTTGGTTCCCTATTCAAAACAATTCGGTTGCCCCTTTCTTTCCCTTCCTTTTTTTTTCTCTTGCCAACCGATTCCTCTTTTTTTTTTTTTTTTGACTACAACTATCAACCACGACACAAAACAAGGAAGTCCACAAATAATAACTACCAAGAACTCGAAGATCTTTCAAGAACTTTCAAGGAAGTTGTTAGGAACTTCAGAAATTTCAAGATTGCGGTCAAGAATTCAAGAAGCTCAAGATTATTGCAAGTTCTCTTCAAGATTCACAAAATTCCAACAAGTTTTGCCAAAATCCAGATTTGAAAACCAAGTAAGCAAGTTGGATACACAAACAACAAGACTGGACAGATTTGTATTCGGATAAACAGTAACTATGAACAGTGTCGGTGAACAGTATGATGAACAGTGTCGGTGAACAGTATGATGAACAGTGACTTTTTTTTTTTTTTTTTTTAACAAGGCAGCGGACGAAACACAAAGACCCTACGACACAACTACGAAAAAATAAGGATATAACGAAAGATACCTCTACCAAAGCTCTGAAGCCAACTGAAAAGTTCCTCGATCAACTTGTTTCGAGACACGTAGCACGTTTGCCCAAGGATCTAGCGAGGATGTCCAACGCTTGGAATTGCGAGATCTAGAACCAAACGGACGACACGATTGGATTCAAGACGGCGGTACGACGACTCCAATGAAGGTGGCTTCTCCACGGGATAGGTCGGTAGAACAATCTAGGACGAGACGCAAGATTGCTCAAAACCCTTGCCAAAGCAAGTAAAAGGCTCGAACACTCTTCTTAGAAGAAGGAACGAAAATAAGACAAATTTATTGATAAAAGTTCTGACCCTTAAACCTTACAAGGAAAGCCTATTTATAGGCTAAAGTGACTAAAACCCTAAAGGCTAGGAAAAGGAAAAAGTCGGCCCATGCACTTACTTAATCATTAACTAATTGCTAACTAATTGATTGGGCCTAAGGCCTTATTCTCTTGGTGGCCCGCTTGACTCTTTGTGGGCTTGGATCATGGTGTAAATGGCTCGATTGTCTCTCTCCAAGCCTCAATATCTTTGTGAACTCCATGTTGGTCTTGGACAACTCTAACCAGAACTTGGAGTGATTTTATGAAGAGCTTGGCCCGTACACGCGTGACTGGGCCCAATGGGACTCGGACTGGGTCATTGCGTGGGCCGAGGCTCGTGCACACATCAGTCCCCTCCTCTTGAGAAGGATTTGTCCTCAAATCTAGATGATACTAACAAGAGTTAGTAGTATGACAAATCAAATCGATAGTGCGTTTGGAGGTCAGCCACGTTGGGAACAAATGAAAGGTCTCGAGCCAAGTTAAATGCCGTTTGGTCAGTTTCAAGAGGCTCTCAAACAAGGACATACGCCAAGATAGGAAAGAACTTGTGTAAGGTAGCAATCCAAAGCTCTCTAATCAACTTTCGGCCATGGATTGTCATATTGTCACCTGACATAAGTGGCAGCAATGAAGTGACGCGCACTCCATACGAATCGCATGAATTTGCGCAAGTTGGAGTTGGTAAAGTCAGCTCATGGTAGCCAGCTTGTGGATGCGGGAAGAAGCATGAACGTGCACCACTTTCAGCAGGAATAAGTACGAAATCGGGTTGCACGTCCTTAACCATAGTTGGAAAATTGTGGACAGCGTTACAACCTATGAAAACAAAATAACCTTCAACTTGAAACAATTCAGAAATCGGGTAAAGAACTAAGGGTACATTATTGACTAGGTGGTAAGAAGGTGTAGAACAAGATTTAAATGAGAAAACTCCCTTTAACACTTCAATATTCCTTCCACCCATTGATTCAACTTGAGATGCCAGTGCTAGTCCTTTACACTTCTCTTCAACACCTACATGGGAGCGACAAGAGTTGGTGCTAGTAACATGCTCAAAACAAGGCAAAGGTGAGGAATGAACCATAGGTAGAGAACAAGCAGTAGAATCCGGAATTTCCCCTTTAAGATGAGCACGAATCAATCCTCCAATGGTGTGGACAGGTTTGGGTTGACATGGTTCCATGAATTGAGACCAAAGAGATTTAGCTTCTAGAAGACAAACTCCATGGAAACTCGCAAAGTGTCCAAGTGGCGTGGGAATGGAACATGCCATGACCAACTCTACTTGACTTTCTTTAATCTGTACAAACGAAGAGGTACTAACCAAAACACATGTTAGCGTGTTAGTAAAAAAAACGTCCACACTTTCAACTTTTACGAACATGGCCAACTCCTCCTCTTTACTCATCAATACGGCCAAAGTATTCTCGCCTTTCCCCACTTTATTCTTCCTGGACATTTGTTCATTCATTGCACTTGAGTTCGGATTTTCATTGTCTAGCTCATGTGCATGGCTCAGTTGTAACTCATTCATATTTGGCTCTTCAATCAACGAGGGACTCGGATGAATTTTCCCTTTATTATCACCGGTTGACACATGGTTAAGTTGCTCCAAGTGGGAATCCAACACTTGGCTAAGTCTTTCCATCATAGAATCAACCAATGCTTTAGTCCGACTTTCGAATTCATTCTTTGCTTCACGAAGCTTTGACTCAATTCGAGAATTCTCAAACTCCTCGTCTTGATTGTCAAGACACTTCTTAGATGAACCTCGTTTGCTTGAAATTGATCTCGATTTAGATGCTCGACACAAACTTCTTCGCTCCTTCTCATATTCATCACAATCTCGTTTATACCTACACACGAAGCACGGTAACGTTCCATCTCCTCCCGGAGTGAACGAAACTCACGTTGTGAACTATCTTCCATGGAATTGTGCTTGGGAGTAGGCCGCTTGGAACCCCTCCTCTTGAGAGGCTCATTCTCCAAGAATTCTTGACTGTATGAGTAAGAGGCAACTCCCCTAGGCATGATTACGTGACCTGCAAAAATGGTTAGCAAAGAAAAGGAGATTCCTCACAAGCTCACGTGTATGTGCTCATCACTCGTGTATCACTCAACTCTCGTATTTGTCACTCAAAACACTCTAATGAACTTACCAAATACCTTTACCTGTTGGATTAGGTGGTTGATAAATGCTGCTCAAGCCCAAATAATTGTCACCAACTTCTTCCGCAAGAGTAATCACGGAGATGTAGGAGAAAGTGTAGGGAAGTGTTCCTAAAAATTAGGAGAAAATATAGGAGAGTTTCCTAAAGTGGATGAGAGAATATAGGAGAGTTTCCTAAAGTGGATGAGAGAATTTTAGGTGAGTTTCCAAAAAATGGACGAGAGAGTTTAGGAAAATTTCCTAAAAATGGATGAGAGAATTTAGGAAAGTTTCCAAAAACAAAGTGGATGAGAGAGTTTAGGAAAGTTTCCTAAAAAATGGATGAGAGAATTTAAGAAAGTTTCCAAAAAAAAATGGATAAGAGAGTTTGGGAAAGCTTCCTAAAAAGGTAGAAGAGAGAGTGTCCAAGTGAGTACAAAGAGTTATCCAAGTGCTTTACTTAGTTTCTTAATTGATTTTGGAAACAAGTTAGTTTTTGGAAACCTTTTGAAAATCCTTTTCCTCTTGAACAACTTTTGGTAATCTTCTTGAAACAACTTTTGGTAACCTTCTTGAAACAACCTTTGGTAATCTTCTTGAAACAACTTTTGGTAACTTCCAAATTCTACTCCAAGAAAGATTGCACAAATCAGATTTGGTTCCCTATTCAAAACAATTCGGTTGCCCCTTTCTTTCCCTTCTTTTTTTTTTTCTCTTGCCAACCGATTCCTCTTTTTTTTTTTTTTTTTTTGACTACAACTATCAACCACGACACAAAACAAGGAAGTCTACAAATAATAACTACCAAGAACTCGAAGATCTTTCAAGAACTTTCAAGGAAGTTGTTAGCAACTTCAGAAATTTCAAGATTGTGGTCAAGAATTCAAGAAGCTCAAGATTATTGCAAGTTCTCTTCAAGATTCACAAAATTCCAACAAATTTTGCCAAAATCCAGATTTGAAAACCAAGTAAGCAAGTTGGATAACACAAACAACAAGACTGGACAGATTTGTATTCGGATAAACAGTAACTATGAACAGTGTCGGTGAACAGTATGATGAACAGTGTCGGTGAACAGTCGGTGAATAGTGACTTCTTTTTTTTTTTAACAAGGCAGCGGACGAAACACTAAGACCCTACGACACAACTACGAAAAAAATAAGGATATAACGAAAGATACCTCTACCAAAGCTCTGAAGCCAACTGAAAAGTTCCTCGATCAACTTGTTTCGAGACACGTAGCACGTTTGCCCAAGGATCTAGCGAGGATGTCCAACGCTTGGAATTGCGAGATCTAGAACCAAACGGACGACACGATTGGATTCAAGACGGCAGTACGACGACTCCAATAAAGGTGGTTTCTCCACGGGATAGGTCGGTAGAACAATCTAGGACGAGACGCGAGATTGCTCAAAACCCTTGCCAATGCAAGTAAAAGGCTCGAACACTCTTCTTAGAAGAAGGAACGAAAATAAGACAATTTCATTGATAAAAGTTCTGACCCTTAAACCTTACAAGGAAAGCCTATTTATAGGCTAAAGTGACTAAAACCCTAAAGGCTAGGAAAAGGAAAAAGTCGGCCCATGCTCTTACTTAATCATTAACTAATTGCTAACTAATTGATGGGGCCTAAGGCCTTATTCTCTTGGTGGCCCGCTTGACTCTTTGTGGGCTTGGATCATGGTGTAAATGGCTCGATTGTCTCTCTCCAAGCCTCAATATCTTTGTGAACTCCATGTTGGTCATGGACAACTCTAACCAGAACTTGGAGTGATTTTATGAAGAGCTTGGCCCGTACACGCGTGACTGGGCCCAATGGGACTCGGACTGGGTCATTGCGTGGGCCGAGGCTCGTGCACACATCAGTCCCCTCCTCTTGAGAAGGATTTGTCCTCAAATCTAGATGATACTAACAAGAGTTAGTAGTATGACAAATCAAATCGATAGTGCGTTTGGAGGTCAGCCACGTTGGGAACAAATGAAAGGTCACGAGCCAAGTTAAATGCCGTTTGGTCAGTTTCACGAGGCTCTCAAACAAGGACATGCGCCAAGATAGGAAAGAACTAAGGGTACATTATTGACTAGGTGGTAAGAAGGTGTAGAACAAGATTTAAATGAGAAAACTCCCTTTAACACTTCAATATTCCTTCCACCCATTGATTCAACTTGAGATGCCAGTGCTAGTCCTTTACACTTCTCTTCAACACCTACATGAGAGCGACAAGAGTTGGTGCTAGTAACATGCTCAAAACAAGGCAAAGGTGAGGAATGAACCATAGGTAGAGAACAAGCAGTAGAATCCGAAATTTCCCCTTTAAGATGAGCACGAATCAATCCTCCAATGGTGTGGACAGGTTTGGGTTGACATGGTTCCATGAATTGAGACCAAAGAGATTTAGCTTCTAGAAGACAAACTCCATGGAAACTCGCAAAGTGTCCAAGTGGCGTGGGAATGGAACATGCCATGACCAACTCTTCTTGACTTTCTTTAATCTGTACAAACGAAGAGGTACTAACCAAAACACATGTTAGCGTGTTAGTAAAAAAAACGTCCACACTTTCAACTTTTACGAACATGGCCAACTCCTCCTCTTTACTCATCAATACGGCCAAAGTATTCTCGCCTTTCCCCACTTTATTCTTCCTGGACATTTGTTCATTCATTGCACTTGAGTTCGGATTTTCATTGTCTAGCTCATGTGCATGGCTCAGTTGTAACTCATTCATATTTGGCTCTTCAATCAACGAGGGACTCAGATGAATTTTCCCTTTATTATCACCGGTTGACACATGGTTAAGTTGCTCCAAGTGGGAATCCAACACTTGGCTAAGTCTTTCCATCATAGAATCAACCAATGCTTTAGTCCGACTTCGGAATTCATTCTTTGCTTCACGAAGCTTTGACTCAATTCGAGAATTCTCAAACTCCTCGTCTTGATTGTCAAGACACTTCTTAGATGAACCTCGTTTGCTTGAAATTGATCTCGATTTAGATGCTCGACACAAACTTCTTCGCTCCTTCTCATATTCATCACAATCTCGTTTATACCTACACACGAAGCACGGTAACGTTCCATCTCCTCCCGGAGTGAACGAAACTCACGTTGTGAACTATCTTCCATGGAATTGTGCTTGGGAGTAGGCCGCTTGGAACCCCTCCTCTTGAGAGGCTCATTCTCCAAGAATTCTTGACTGTATGAGTAAGAGGCAACTCCCCTAGGCATGATTACGTGACCTGCAAAAATGGTTAGCAAAGAAAAGGAGATTCCTCACAAGCTCACGTGTATGTGTTCATCACTCGTGTATCACTCAACTCTCGTATTTGTCACTCAAAACACTCTAATGATCTTACCAAATACCTTTACCTGTTGGATTAGGTGGTTGATAAATGCTGCTCAAGCCCAAATAATTGTCACCAACTTCTTTCGCAAGAGTAATCACGGAGATGTAGGAGAAAGTGTAGGGAAGTGTTCCTAAAAATTAGGAGAAAATATAGGAGAGTTTCCTAAAGTGGATGAGAGAATATAGGAGAGTTTCCTAAAGTGGATTTTAGGTGAGTTTCCAAAAAATGGACGAGAGAGTTTAGGAAAATTTCCTAAAAATGGATGAGAGAATTTAGGAAAGTTTCCAAAAAAAATGGATAAGAGAGTTTGGGAAAGCTTCCTAAAAAGGTAGAAGAGAGAGTGTCCAAGTGAGTACAAAGAGTTATCCAAGTGCTTTACTTAGTTTCTTAATTGATTTTGGAAACAAGTTAGTTTTTGGAAACCTTTTGAAAATCCTTTTCCCCTTGAACAACTTTTGGTAATCTTCTTGAAACAACCTTTGGTAATCTTCTTGAAACAACTTTTGGTAACTTCCAAATTCTACTCCAAGAAAGATTACACAAATCAGATTTGGTTCCCTATTCAAAACAATTCGGTTGCCCCTTTCTTTCCCTTCCTTTTTTTTTCTATTGCCAACCGATTCCTCTTTTTTTTTTTTTTTGACTACAACTATCAACCACGACACAAAACAAGGAAGTCCACAAATAATAACTACCAAGAACTCCAAGATCTTTCAAGAACTTTCAAGGAAGTTGTTAGGAACTTCAGAAATTTCAAGATTGTGGTCAAGAATTCAAGAAGCTCAAGATTATTGCAAGTTCTCTTCAAGATTCACAAAATTCCAACAAGTTTTGCCAAAATCCAGATTTGAAAACCAAGTAAGCAAGTTGGATAACACAAACAACAAGACTGGACAGATTTGTATTCGGATAAACAGTAACTATGAACAGTGTCGGTGAACAGTATGATGAACAGTGTCGGTGAACAGTATGATGAACAGTGTCGGGTGAACAGTCGGTGAATAGTGACTTTTTTTTTTTTTTTAAACAAGGCAGCGGACGAAACACAAAGACCCTACGACACAACTACGAAAAAATAAGGATATAACGAAAGATACCTCTACCAAAGCTCTGAAGCCAAATGAAAAGTTCCTCGATCAACTTGTTTCGAGACACGTAGCACGTTTGCCCAAGGATCTAGCGAGGATGTCCAACGCTTGGAATTACGAGATCTAGAACCAAACGGACGACACGATTGGATTCAAGACGGCAGTACGACGACTCCAATGAAGGTGGCTTCTCCACGGGATAGGTCGGTAGAACAATCTAGGACGAGACGCAAGATTGCTCAAAACCCTTGCCAAAGCAAGTAAAAGGCTTGAACACTCTTCTTAGAAGAAGGAACGAAAATAAGACAATTTTATTGATAAAAGTTCTGACCCTTAAACCTTACAAGGAAAGCCTATTTATAGGCTAAAGTGACTAAAACCCTAAAGGCTAGGAAAAGGAAAAAGTCGGCCCATGCTCTTACTTAATCATTAACTAATTGCTAAATAATTGATGGGGCCTAAGGCCTTATTCTCTTGGTGGCCCGCTTGACTCTTTGTGGGCTTGGATCATGGTGTAAATGGCTCGATTGTCTCTCTCCAAGCCTCAATATCTTTGTGAACTCCATGTTGGTCATGGACAACTCTAACCAGAACTTGGAGTGATTTTATGAAGAGCTTGGCCCGTACACGCGTGACTGGGCCCAATGGGACTCGGACTGGGTCATTGCGTGGGCCGAGGCTCGTGCACACATCAGTCCCCTCCTCTTGAGAAGGATTTGTCCTCAAATCTAGATGATACTAACAAGAGTTAGTAGTATGACAAATCAAATCGATAGTGCGTTTGGAGGTCAGCCACGTTGGGAACAAATGAAAGGTCACGAGCCAAGTTAAATGCCGTTTGGTCAGTTTCAAGAGGCTCTCAAACAAGGACATGCGCCAAGATAGGAAAGAACTTGTGTAAGGTAGCAATCCAATGCTCTCTAATCAACTTTCGGCCATGGATTGTCATATTGTCACCTGACATAAGTGGCAGCAATGAAGTGACGCGCACTCCATACGAATCGCATGAATTTGTGCAAGTTGGAGTTGGTAAAGTCAGCTCATGGTAGCCAGCTTGTGGATGCGGGAAGAAGCATGAACGTGCACCACTTTCAGCAGGAATAAGTACGAAATCGGGTTGCACGTCCTTAACCATAGTTGGAAAATTGTGGACAGCGTTACAACCTATGAAAACAAAATAACCTTCAACTTGAAACAATTCAGAAATCGGGTAAAGAACTAAGGGTACATTATTGACTAGGTGGTAAGAAGGTGTAGAACAAGATTTAAATGAGAAAACTCCCTTTAACACTTCAATATTCCTTCCACCCATTGATTCAACTTGAGATGCCAGTGCTAGTCCTTTACACTTCTTTTCAACACCTACATGGGAGCGACAAGAGTTGGTGTGGACAGGTTTGAGTTGACATGGTTCCATGAATTCAGACCAAAGAGATTTAGCTTCTAGAAGACAAACTCCATGGAAACTCACAAAGTGTCCAAGTGGCGTGGGAATGGAACATGCCATGACCAACTCTACTTGACTTTGTTTAATCTGTACAAACGAAGAGGTACTAACCAAAACACATGTTAGCGTGTTAGCAAACAAAAACGTCCACACTTTCAACTTTTGCGAACATGGCCAACTCCTCCTCTTTACTCATCAATACGGCCAAAGTATTCTCGCCTTTCCCCACTTTATTCTTCTTGGACATTTGTTCATTCATTGCACTTGAGTTCGGATTTTCATTGTCTAGCTCATGTGCATGGCTCAGTTGTAACTCATTCATATTTGGCTCTTCAATCAACGAGGGACTCGGATGAATTTTCTCTTTATTATCACCGGTTGACACATGGTTAAGTTGCTCCAAGTGGGAATCCAACACTTGGCTAAGTCTTTCCATCATAGAATCAACCAATGCTTTAGTCCGACTTCGGAATTCATTCTTTGCTTCACGAAGCTTTGACTCAATTCGAGAATTCTCAAACTCCTCGTCTTGATTGTCAAGACACTTCTTAGATGAACCTCGTTTGCTTGAAATTGATCTCGATTTAGATGCTCGACACAAACTTCTTCGCTCCTTCTCATATTCATCACAATCTCGTTTATACCTACACACGAAGCACGGTAACGTTCCATCTCCTCCCGGAGTGAACGAAACTCACGTTGTGAACTATCTTCCATGGAATTGTGCTTGGGAGTAGGCCGCTTGGAACCCCTCCTCTTGAGAGGCTCATTCTCCAAGAATTCTTGACTGTATGAGTAAGAGGCAACTCCCCTAGGCATGATTACGTGACTTGCAAAAATGGTTAGCAAAGAAAAGGAGATTCCTCACAAGCTCACGTGTATGTGCTCATCACTCGTGTATCACTCAACTCTCGTATTTGTCACTCAAAACACTCTAATGATCTTACCAAATACCTTTACCTGTTGGATTAGGTGGTTGATAAATGCTGCTCAAGCCCAAATAATTGTCACCAACTTATTCCGCAAGAGTAATCACGGAAATGTAGGAGAAAGTGTAGGGAAGTGTTCCTAAAAATTAGGAGAAAATATAGGAGAGTTTCCTAAAGTGGATGAGAGAATATAGGAGAGTTTCCTAAAGTGGATGAGAGAATTTTAGGTGAGTTTCCAAAAAATGGACGAGAGAGTTTAGGAAAATTTCCTAAAAATGGATGAGAGAATTTAGGAAAGTTTCCAAAAAAAAAGTGGATGAGAGAGTTTAGGAAAGTTTCCTAAAAAATGGATGAGAGAATTTAGGAAAGTTTCCAAAAAAAAATAGATAAGAGAGTTTGGGAAAGCTTCCTAAAAAGGTAGAAGAGAGAGTGTCCAAGTGAGTACAAAGAGTTATCCAAGTGCTTTACTTAGTTTCTTAATTGATTTTGGAAACAAGTTAGTTTTTGGAAACCTTTTGAAAATCCTTTTCCTCTTGAACAACTTTTGGTAATCTTCTTGAAACAACTTTTGGTAACCTTCTTGAAACAACCTTTGGTAATCTTCTTGAAACAACTTTTGGTAACTTCCAAATTCTACTCCAAGAAAGATTGCACAAATCAGATTTGGTTCCCTATTCAAAACAATTCGGTTGCCCCTTTCTTTCCCTTCCTTTTTTTTTTTCTCTTGCCAACCGATTCCTCTTTTTTTTTTTTTTTTTGACTACAACTATCAACCACGACACAAAACAAGGAAGTCCACAAATAATAACTACCAAGAACTCGAAGATCTTTCAAGAACTTTCAAGGAAGTTGTTAGCAACTTCAGAAATTTCAAGATTGTGGTCAAGAATTCAAGAAGCTCAAGATTATTGCAAGTTCTCTTCAAGATTCACAAAATTCCAACAAATTTTGCCAAAATCCAGATTTGAAAACCAAGTAAGCAAGTTGGATAACACAAACAACAAGACTGGACAGATTTGTATTCGGATAAACAGTAACTATGAACAGTGTCGGTGAACAGTATGATGAACAGTGTCGGTGAACAGTCGGTGAATAGTGACTTCTTTTTTTTTTTAACAAGGCAGCGGACGAAACACAAAGACCCTACGACACAACTACGAAAAAAATAAGGATATAACGAAAGAAACCTCTACCAAAGCTCTGAAGCCAACTGAAAAGTTCCTCGATCAACTTGTTTCGAGACACGTAGCACGTTTGCCCAAGGATCTAGCGAGGATGTCCAACGCTTGGAATTGCGAGATCTAGAACCAAACGGACGACACGATTGGATTCAAGACGGCAGTACGACGACTCCAATAAAGGTGGTTTCTCCACGGGATAGGTCGGTAGAACAATCTAGGACGAGACGCGAGATTGCTCAAAACCCTTGCCAATGCAAGTAAAAGGCTCGAACACTCTTCTTAGAAGAAGGAACGAAAATAAGACAATTTCATTGATAAAAGTTCTGACCCTTAAACCTTACAAGGAAAGCCTATTTATAGGCTAAAGTGACTAAAACCCTAAAGGCTAGGAAAAGGAAAAAGTCGGCCCATGCTCTTACTTAATCATTAACTAATTGCTAACTAATTGATGGGGCCTAAGGCCTTATTCTCTTGGTGGCCCGCTTGACTCTTTGTGGGCTTGGATCATGGTGTAAATGGCTCGATTGTCTCTCTCCAAGCCTCAATATCTTTGTGAACTCCATGTTGGTCATGGACAACTCTAACCAGAACTTGGAGTGATTTTATGAAGAGCTTGGCCCGTACACGCGTGACTGGGCCCAATGGGACTCGGACTGGGTCATTGCGTGGGCCGAGGCTCGTGCACACATCAGTCCCCTCCTCTTGAGAAGGATTTGTCCTCAAATCTAGATGATACTAACAAGAGTTAGTAGTATGACAAATCAAATCGATAGTGCGTTTGGAGGTCAGCCACGTTGGGAACAAATGAAAGGTCACGAGCCAAGTTAAATGCCGTTTGGTCAGTTTCACGAGGCTCTCAAACAAGGACATGCGCCAAGATAGGAAAGAACTAAGGGTACATTATTGACTAGGTGGTAAGAAGGTGTAGAACAAGATTTAAATGAGAAAACTCCCTTTAACACTTCAATATTCCTTCCACCCATTGATTCAACTTGAGATGCCAGTGCTAGTCCTTTACACTTCTCTTCAACACCTACATGAGAGCGACAAGAGTTGGTGCTAGTAACATGCTCAAAACAAGGCAAAGGTGAGGAATGAACCATAGGTAGAGAACAAGCAGTAGAATCCGGAATTTCCCCTTTAAGATGAGCACGAATCAATCCTCCAATGGTGTGGACAGGTTTGGGTTGACATGGTTCCATGAATTGAGACCAAAGAGATTTAGCTTCTAGAAGACAAACTCCATGGAAACTCGCAAAGTGTCCAAGTGGCGTGGGAATGGAACATGCCATGACCAACTCTACTTGACTTTGTTTAATCTGTACAAACGAAGAGGTACTAACCAAAACACATGTTAGCGTGTTAGTAAAAAAAACGTCCACACTTTCAACTTTTACGAACATGGCCAACTCCTCCTCTTTACTCATCAATACGGCCAAAGTATTCTCGCCTTTCCCCACTTTATTCTTCCTGGACATTTGTTCATTCATTGCACTTGAGTTCGGATTTTCATTGTCTAGCTCATGTGCATGGCTCAGTTGTAACTCATTCATATTTGGCTCTTCAATCAACGAGGGACTCGGATGAATTTTCCCTTTATTATCACCGGTTGACACATGGTTAAGTTGCTCCAAGTGGGAATCCAACACTTGGCTAAGTCTTTCCATCATAGAATCAACCAATGCTTTAGTCCGACTTTGGAATTCATTCTTTGCTTCACGAAGCTTTGACTCAATTCGAGAATTCTCAAACTCCTCGTCTTGATTGTCAAGACACTTCTTAGATGAACCTCGTTTGCTTGAAATTGATCTCGATTTAGATGCTCGACACAAACTTCTTCGCTCCTTCTCATATTCATCACAATCTCGTTTATACCTACACACGAAGCACGGTAACGTTCCATCTCCTCCCGGAGTGAACGAAACTCACGTTGTGAACTATCTTCCATGGAATTGTGCTTGGGAGTAGGCCGCTTGGAACCCCTCCTCTTGAGAGGCTCATTCTCCAAGAATTCTTGACTGTATGAGTAAGAGGCAACTCCCCTAGGCATGATTACGTGACCTGCAAAAATGGTTAGCAAAGAAAAGGAGATTCCTCACAAGCTCACGTGTATGTGCTCATCACTCGTGTATCACTCAACTCTCGTATTTGTCACTCAAAACACTCTAATGATCTTACCAAATACCTTTACCTGTTGGATTAGGTGGTTGATAAATGCTGCTCAAGCCCAAATAATTGTCACCAACTTCTTTCGCAAGAGTAATCACGGAGATGTAGGAGAAAGTGTAGGGAAGTGTTCCTAAAAATTAGGAGAAAATATAGGAGAGTTTCCTAAAGTGGATGAGAGAATATAGGAGAGTTTCCTAAAGTGGATTTTAGGTGAGTTTCCAAAAAATGGACGAGAGAGTTTAGGAAAATTTCCTAAAAATGGATGAGAGAATTTAGGAAAGTTTCCAAAAAAAATGGATAAGAGAGTTTGGGAAAGCTTCCTAAAAAGGTAGAAGAGAGAGTGTCCAAGTGAGTACAAAGAGTTATCCAAGTGCTTTACTTAGTTTCTTAATTGATTTTGGAAACAAGTTAGTTTTTGGAAACCTTTTGAAAATCCTTTTCCTCTTGAACAACTTTTGGTAATCTTCTTGAAACAACTTTTGGTAACCTTCTTGAAACAACCTTTGGTAATCTTCTTGAAACAACTTTTGGTAACTTCCAAATTCTACTCCAAGAAAGAATGCACAAATCAGATTTGGTTCCCTATTCAAAACAATTCGGTTGCCCCTTTCTTTCCCTTCCTTTTTTTTTCTCTTGCCAACCGATTCCACTTTTTTTTTTTTTTGACTACAACTATCAACCACGACTCAAAACAAGGAAGTCCACAAATAATAACTACCAAGAACTCCAAGATCTTTCAAGAACTTTCAAGGAAGTTGTTAGGAACTTCAGAAATTTCAAGATTGTGGTCAAGAATTCAAGAAGCTCAAGATTATTGCAAGTTCTCTTCAAGATTCACAAAATTCCAACAAGTTTTGCCAAAATCCAGATTTGAAAACCAAGTAAGCAAGTTGGATAACACAAACAACAAGACTGGACAGATTTGTATTCGGATAAACAGTAACTATGAACAGTGTCGGTGAACAGTATGATGAACAGTGTCGGTGAACAGTATGATGAACAGTGTCGGGTGAACAGTCGGTGAATAGTGACTTTTTTTTTTTTTTTTTTTAACAAGGCAGCGGACGAAACACAAAGACCCTACGACACAACTACGAAAAAATAAGGATATAACGAAAGATACCTCTACCAAAGCTCTGAAGCCAACTGAAGAGTTCCTCGATCAACTTGTTTCGAGACACGTAGCACGTTTGCCCAAGGATCTAGCGAGGATGTCCAACGCTTGGAATTACGAGATCTAGAACCAAACGGACGACACGATTGGATTCAAGACGGCAGTACGACGACTCCAATGAAGGTGGCTTCTCCACGGGATAGGTCGGTAGAACAATCTAGGACGAGACGCAAGATTGCTCAAAACCCTTGCCAAAGCAAGTAAAAGGCTCGAACACTCTTCTTAGAAGAAGGAACGAAAATAAGACAATTTTATTGATAAAAGTTCTGACCCTTAAACCTTACAAGGAAAGCCTATTTATAGGCTAAAGTGACTAAAACCCTAAAGGCTAGGAAAAGGAAAAAGTCGGCCCATGCTCTTACTTAATCATTAACTAATTGCTAACTAATTGATGGGGCCTAAGGCCTTATTCTCTTGGTGGCCCGCTTGACTCTTTGTGGGCTTGGATCATGGTGTAAATGGCTCGATTGTCTCTCTCCAAGCCTCAATATCTTTGTGAACTCCATGTTGGTCTTGGACAACTCTAACCAGAACTTGGAGTGATTTTATGAAGAGCTTGGCCCGTACACGCGTGACTGGGCCCAATGGGACTCGGACTGGGTCATTGCGTGGGCCGAGGCTCGTGCACACATCAGTCCCCTCCTCTTGAGAAGGATTTGTCCTCAAATCTAGATGATACTAACAAGAGTTAGTAGTATGACAAATCAAATCGATAGTGCGTTTGGAGGTCAGCCACGTTGGGAACAAATGAAAGGTCACGAGCCAAGTTAAATGCCGTTTGGTCAGTTTCAAGAGGCTCTCAAACAAGGACATGCGCCAAGATAGGAAAGAACTTGTGTAAGGTAGCAATCCAAAGCTCTCTAATCAACTTTCGGCCATGGATTGTCATATTGTCACCTGACATAAGTGGCAGCAATGAAGTGACGCGCACTCCATACGAATCGCATGAATTTGCGCAAGTTGGAGTTGGTAAAGTCAGCTCATGGTAGCCAGCTTGTGGATGCGGGAAGAAGCATGAACGTGCACCACTTTCAGCAGGAATTAGTACGAAATCGGGTTGCACGTCCTTAACCATAGTTGGAAAATTGTGGACAGCGTTACAACCTATGAAAACAAAATAACCTTCAACTTGAAACAATTTAGAAATCGGGTAAAGAACTAAGGGTACATTATTGACTAGGTGGTAAGAAGGTGTAGAACAAGATTTAAATGAGAAAACTCCCTTTAACACTTCAATATTCCTTCCACCCATTGATTCAACTTGAGATGCCAGTGCTAGTCCTTTACACTTCTCTTCAATACCTACATGGGAGCGACAAGAGTTGGTGCTAGTAACATGCTCAAAACAAGGCAAAGGTGAGGAATGAACCATAGGTAGAGAACAAGCAGTAGAATCCAAAATTTCCCCTTTAAGAT
The DNA here is from genome assembly GCF_036785885.1 of Coffea arabica. Classification (NCBI taxonomy): domain Eukaryota; kingdom Viridiplantae; phylum Streptophyta; class Magnoliopsida; order Gentianales; family Rubiaceae; genus Coffea; species Coffea arabica. The sequence goes on along the minus strand of NC_092320.1, from coordinate 41,665,700 downwards.
GAGCTCGAATCAATCCTCCAATGGTGTGGACAGGTTTGAGTTGACATGGTTCCATGAATTGAGACCAAAGAGATTTAGCTTCTAGAAGACAAACTCCATGGAAACTCGCAAAGTGTCCAAGTGGCGTGGGAATGGAACATGCCATGACCAACTCTACTTGACTTTGTTTAATCTGTACAAACGAAGAGGTACTAACCAAAACACATGTTAGCGTGTTAGCAAACAAAAACGTCCACACTTTCAACTTTTGCGAACATGGCCAACTCCTCCTCTTTACTCATCAATACGGCCAAAGTATTCTCGCCTTTCCCCACTTTATTCTTCTTGGACATTTGTTCATTCATTGCACTTGAGTTCGGATTTTCATTGTCTAGCTCATGTGCATGGCTCAGTTGTAACTCATTCATATTTGGCTCTTCAATCAACGAGGGACTCGGATGAATTTTCTCTTTATTATCACCGGTTGACACATGGTTAAGTTGCTCCAAGTGGGAATCCAACACTTGGCTAAGTCTTTCCATCATAGAATCAACCAATGCTTTAGTCCGACTTCGGAATTCATTCTTTGCTTCACGAAGCTTTGACTCAATTCGAGAATTCTCAAACTCCTCGTCTTGATTGTCAAGACACTTCTTAGATGAACCTCGTTTGCTTGAAATTGATCTCGATTTAGATGCTCGACACAAACTTCTTCGCTCCTTCTCATATTCATCACAATCTCGTTTATACCTACACACGAAGCACGGTAACGTTCCATCTCCTCCCGGAGTGAACGAAACTCACGTTGTGAACTATCTTCCATGGAATTGTGCTTGGGAGTAGGCCGCTTGGAACCCCTCCTCTTGAGAGGCTCATTCTCCAAGAATTCTTGATTGTATGAGTAAGACGCAACTCCCCTAGGCATGATTACGTGACCTGCAAAAATGGTTAGCAAAGAAAAGGAGATTCCTCACAAGCTCACGTGTATGTGCTCATCACTCGTGTATCACTCAACTCTCGTATTTGTCACTCAAAACACTCTAATGATCTTACCAAATACCTTTACCTGTTGGATTAGGTGGTTGATAAATGCTGCTCAAGCCCAAATAATTGTCACCAACTTCTTTCGCAAGAGTAATCACGGAGATGTAGGAGAAAGTGCAGGGAAGTGTTCCTAAAAATTAGGAGAAAATATAGGAGAGTTTCCTAAAGTGGATGAGAGAATATAGGAGAGTTTCCTAAAGTGGATGAGAGAATTTTAGGTGAGTTTCCAAAAAATGGACGGGAGAGTTTAGGAAAATTTCCTAAAAATGGATGAGAGAATTTAGGAAAGTTTCCAAAAAAAAAGTGGATGAGAGAGTTTAGGAAAGTTTCCTAAAAAATGGATGAGAGAATTTAGGAAAGTTTCCAAAAAAAATGGATAAGAGAGTTTGGGAAAGCTTCCTAAAAAGGTAGAAGAGAGAGTGTCCAAGTGAGTACAAAGAGTTATCCAAGTGCTTTACTTAGTTTCTTAATTGATTTTGGAAACAAGTTAGTTTTTGGAAACCTTTTGAAAATCCTTTTCCTCTTGAACAACTTTTGGTAATCTTCTTGAAACAACCTTTGGTAATCTTCTTGAAACAACTTTTGGTAACTTCCAAATTCTACTCCAAGAAAGATTACACAAATCAGATTTGGTTCCCTATTCAAAACAATTCGGTTGCCCCTTTCTTTCCCTTCCTTTTTTTTTCTCTTGCCAACCGATTCCTCTTTTTTTTTTTTTTTGACTACAACTATCAACCACGACACAAAACAAGGAAGTCCACAAATAATAACTACCAAGAACTCCAAGATCTTTCAAGAACTTTCAAGGAAGTTGTTAGGAACTTCAGAAATTTCAAGATTGTGGTCAAGAATTCAAGAAGCTCAAGATTATTGCAAGTTCTCTTCAAGATTCACAAAATTCCATCAAGTTTTGCCAAAATCCAGATTTGAAAACCAAGTAAGCAAGTTGGATAACACAAACAACAAGACTGGACAGATTTGTATTCGGATAAACAGTAACTATGAACAGTGTCGGGTGAACAGTCGGTGAATAGTGACTTTTTTTTTTTTTTTTAACAAGGCAGCGGACGAAACACAAAGACCCTACGACACAACTACGAAAAAATAAGGATATAACGAAAGATACCTCTACCAAAGCTCTGAAGCCAACTGAAAAGTTCCTCGATCAACTTGTTTCGAGACACGTAGCACGTTTGCCCAAGGATCTAGCGAGGATGTCCAACGCTTGGAATTGCGAGATCTAGAACCAAACGGACGACACGATTGGATTCAAGACGGCAGTACGACGACTCCAATGAAGGTGGCTTCTCCACGGGATAGGTCGGTAGAACAATCTAGGACGAGACGCAAGATTGCTCAAAACCCTTGCCAAAGCAAGTAAAAGGCTCGAACACTCTTCTTAGAAGAAGGAACGAAAATAAGACAATTTTATTGATAAAAGTTCTGACCCTTAAACCTTACAAGGAAAGCCTATTTATAGGCTAAAGTGACTAAAACCCTAAAGGCTAGGAAAAGGAAAAAGTCGGCCCATGCTCTTACTTAATCATTAACTAATTGCTAACTAATTGATGGGGCCTAAGGATTCTCTTGGTGGCCCGCTTGACTCTTTGTGGGCTTGGATCATGGTGTAAATGGCTCGATTGCCTCTCTCCAAGCCTCAATATCTTTGTGAACTCCATGTTGGTCTTGGACAACTCTAACCAGAACTTGGAGTGATTTTATGAAGAGCTTGGCCCGTACACGCGTGACTGGGCCCAATGGGACTCGGACTGGGTCATTGCGTGGGCCGAGGCTCGTGCACACATCAGTCCCCTCCTCTTGAGAAGGATTTGTCCTCAAATCTAGATGATACTAACAAGAGTTAGTAGTATGACAAATCAAATCGATAGTGCGTTTGGAGGTCAGCCACGTTGGGAACAAATGAAAGGTCACGAGCCAAGTTAAATGCCGTTTGGTCAGTTTCAAGAGGCTCTCAAACAAGGACATGCGCCAAGATAGGAAAGAACTTGTGTAAGGTAGCAATCCAAAGCTCTCTAATCAACTTTCGGCCATGGATTGTCATATTGTCACCTGACATAAGTGGCAGCAATGAAGTGACGCGCACTCCATACGAATCGCATGAATTTGCGCAAGTTGGAGTTGGTAAAGTCAGCTCATGGTAGCCAGCTTGTGGATGCGGGAAGAAGCATGAACGTGCACCACTTTCAGCAGGAATAAGTACGAAATCGGGTTGCACGTCCTTAACCATAGTTGGAAAATTGTGGACAGCGTTACAACCTATGAAAACAAAATAACCTTCAACTTCAAACAATTCAGAAATCGGGTAAAGAACTAAGGGTACATTATTGACTAGGTGGTAAGAAGGTGTAGAACAAATGAATTGACGATTTATTCAAAATCGACCGGATGACCCTAAAAAGGGTAAATTGATCAAATGAATTGATGATTTATTGAATAAATTGGCAAAATGGATAGGTTGAATTGTCCGGCCATTAGTTATTTCAAAATTATTGAGGTGCATTAGTCTATGACCTTCTAAAAATCAAATTTTGGCCTCAATTTATTTATCGTCTCAATAGGAGGAATCATTTGTGAATTTCTTCAAATTAATGTCCTTCACGCAAGGGATTTTTACCAATTTTGATAACATGGCCAAAAAGTGATTATTAGATGCTCATATTCCAAAGATCACTCTATGAAAATGATCGGATCCTACCTTACCTTGTGCACTACCCCTTTGGATGGTACAAAATATAAACGTGCAAGTCTCACTGGATTAAGTATCCGAGACACAAGGTGGCTTATTCCTAAACACGGGATTCCCTATGTGGCATTCCCTTTCTATGATTTAATGCATGATGCCATTTTATTAAAACAATAAAATATGCAATTTGAAATGAAACGTGACCTAAGTAACCCTTTATTTGCCAGAGTAGGCCTAAAATGGTATGCCATTATGAATTTATGAACAAAATACACCACAATTGTCAAACGTGCAATAGCCTATCTACAAGGGTAGGTCCTAGAAGAAGGTCATGCCAGACATTTTATTTCCTAACGTTTGTGAATGCGAAAGATAAGAAACAAGGAAACGTTAGTTCAACACATAATCACATAACACGTTGGACAATTAGATGATATAAAAGCAACAAAGAAATAAGGAAAGAGGGTGGGATCCTTCCCCTCGTGAATGGTGTTTCCTAATTTAGGGTAAGGTTGACTCTACCCTAGGCAATTCTAATATGGATGCATGAGATTGGGGTTCGCTAATACATCTAGACTCGATAAGCTCAGGTCTCCGAGCCTTCAGACTTAGAAACCAAGGGTCATCAATCCCAAGGTTCTTTGTCGGTGGCTCGAGCGATTCCCCAAACACCGCTACGCACACATCGTGTCACGGCTACGTGTTTGAGTGAATCTATCAAAAATCCTCAACCTTTGACTAAAAGCTAAAGGCTATCAACCCAAAACTTAAAGCGGAAGATTGAGTGACCCATTGGATCATGCTACACACACATCGTGTCGTGATCACATGTCCAAGTGGGTCGCCAAATCATAATAGGGTGGAGTGGCGTGACAAGCCACTAAAAGAAAAATAAATGAGGGGTAAAAAATTAAAGCGTATGCACGTATGCTAGTGCTCGTTTGGAGGGGAGGGATCGAGAACCAACGTGAGGCTCTAAGGTGATGTCCCGCACCCAAATGCAATGCAAGCGCGAGATAAACAAGTAAACATACATCCAATCAACCAATCATACATTCGTGAGCGAGGGAGGCAAAAGGTCCTAAAAAGGAAAATGCAACCCCAATATCCAAAATGCAATGCATAAAAGGGGTAGAAAAAGGAAAAGAATGGCTAAATCAAATGCTTGGACCCACTTAGGATGTCCCCAGTGGAGTCGCCAAGTTGTCGCGCCCCACTTTTTGATTGTGATGTGTGAGTAGTGTGTGTGAACGTGTGTAGAAGTGAAAGCAAAGACCGTGGGATTGTAAAATGCGACGGTTTTGGTCAAATAAAGTTCAAAAGGGTTTTATGTATGAAAAATGGAGTCGCCACTTGGTATAGAGTTAGGGTATACCAAGTCACCCAAAAATGATTTTTGTTTTTGAATGAAAAAGTAAACAAACCCTTTTTGAAAACTTTTAGGTCTACGTAACCAAAGAAAGGGATCGGGGGTCACGTTTGGTAAGGGAGAAGGCAAAGGCAGAGCTTAAGGCACTCCCTTACCCTAGCCAAAGCTAGTTGCGTGACTTAGCCCCACGTTTCCTAATTTTCTACCCAAGGTATGTATCGCATGTTGGATATGACTAGATGAATGCGAAATGGAAAGGAAAATGCAAACCTAAATCTAAATGTCTCTTATGAGATTTTTGGTCCCAATCACATGGGTTTGTGATGGCCAATAGGAAGAATCTCATAGAGGTCATAGGAAAATGCAAATGAAGACTCAAATATGTGCAAGTGTGAAAATGTATGAAGGATGCGAAATGTAAAAAAAAGGTAAGTGCAAGTGTGAAAATGTGATGAAATAAAGGTGTTCGTGTGTAAATGGATGAAAAATAGAATAGTAGATACATATAAGTGGAATTTTGAGTGCCATTTGTGAGGTGAGAAAAATAAATAAGTGATAGGAAGAAAGTGTTGAGAAAGTATGGATTGAGAAAAGTATAACTAGTGAGAAAATGTGAATTTAAAAAGATGAGGAAGTGAATGAAAGTGAATGAACCTAGAGGGATGCATCAAGTCGGGTACGGGAAGGACTCCTAACTTTACGACTTTGATTTTTCCTTGGATTAGAAGGAAGAACTAGCATGCTAAGGCTATTGAGTAGCCACACTCGCTCGTTTCCCTTATCGAAAGGGGACTCTCAAGCAAATGTACCCTATAACTAGCATGAGATGCAAAAACCTAAAAATGATGGGAAAAGGGGTTCAAGAATCATGCCAAATGATAAAACTAAGAAAAATGCATGAAATATAGTGAACATGCAAGTATGCACTAGTGAAAGGGAGATGGCCTATTGGGTCTAGCATTGGACTAGCCCTTTCTATAAATGAGCCACAACTAGCATTGGACTAGTGTGGTGACGTACATTCATCCATCACATTCATTCATGACTATGGAAAGCGAGTAGACATGTCAATCACCTATAAACACATAGCACATAACACTTAGCATGCTTGATTAGATGCAAGAACCTAATAAAGCAAGTAACACATAACACATAGGCATGCAAGTCACACAGGGCAAATAAAGCAAAGAAAGCCCTATCTATTACATTAGGGGAGCCCTACTACAATCTAAAAAGGGGAAATAAATAATAATTAAAATAAATACCTAACTATTACAAATTTGGCATTCAAGTGCCTTTCAAATGATAGATATACAAAGCTAAGGACAATAAAGCAAATAAATAAATAAATGAAATAAATAAATAAACATCCAAGGGGCATGCAATTAAACACGTAAAGTCACATAGAACACGTAGGGTCAAATAGAGTAAGAAATAAGGGATTAGGGTGTACCTCCCTTGAATTGGGGCCCCAGCGAAATGAAATTACTTATTTACCCTCCAAAATACAAAGAAAAGGTCAAGGCATCGCTTTAATTAACAATTAATCATAAAAGATAAAATGAATTGTGAAATTGAATCAATTAAATCATATAAACAAACCACATTTAAGAAGTCAAAAGAAGAAAGGACTTGATTGCAAAAATTAACAAAAAGCTTTGGGGATCAAAATTAAAGAAAAATAAAGTTTAGGGGCCTATTTGCAATTAAGTTAGGGACCCAATTGAAAGAAGTTAAAAATGTCCAGGGCCACAGTACAGTTATGGAAAAATGCAGGGGCTGATTTGCAATTTTATTTCTGGTTTCCTAAGAGACCAGGCCACTGGGCCAACTTTTGTCTATTTTTTGGGCCAAAGATCCCTTCAGCCTGCCGCAAAGCCCAGAGGCTACATATGGGTTGGCCTCTACTTGTCAATAAAACAAATCCAAACCAAAAGAGTGGGCTTTATCTCCCTAAGCCCAAGTCAAAAAATTCAACAAAATAAACTAAACAACTTCCTTAAGCCCAAATAAAATAACCTCTTAATCCAAAACACTTGTTTCACTAAACCCAACATGATAAAATCAACAAAAATTATTGAGCCACAATTATGTCCTAAAAACAAGAATTAATCTATCCACAAAGTCACATGAAATATGCAAACAGAGGATTAATCTTAAAAGGACAAAATTAGTTCGACTTTTCCAGATTTTGGGCCACAATGAAATTAAACAGAAATTGAAGGGTTAAATCGCAATTTTCAGAAATTAATGCTTCATGCCTCGCAGAGGCTTTCTTCTTGATGCAAATAAGAGGAAAAGTTTCTGCAACTTTTGATGCTTCTCAAATCCACAACACTCAAACATAGCATCTCAACATGCAAATGACGAAAATGGGAGAAATCCACTTGGGAAAACATGATTTTCTTTCCCTCTGCTCGACTAGCGAATGCTCAGGTTCTGGTCAGCTTTGCACTGGCCAGAACTCATCTCGATTGCGCACCAAAATTACATACGACACTCCTTTTTTGTTCAAATTTCTGGTTCAGGCATTTCATTAAACAGGTAAAGGGCGTTAATGACTTCGTCAAATTTTGGCTCAATTGAAACTATAATCAGCCCCAAATTTTTATCAGAAACAAGAAAATCAATCCAATCAACCCATAACCATTATGAACAACCACCGAAAAATTGCAAGAGATAGATTCACTATAGACAAATTTTGGGGTTGAGATTTCGTTTGGGCATTTTGTCAAACACTACGTTATCATGGAGGATTTTAGCAATTTTCTGCGTAAGGGATGGAAATCAGATCCCTAAATTATCAACAACACAAAAGGGATTCTAATCCAGTCAACATACAAAGCATGTGTATTTCAAAGAAACATGAACAATCAACATAAAATTGAAACAAAATGCTCACAACAAACCATTTCAATACCTTGACCAAAACTGAAATTTAAAGAGGGAAGAAAGAAAAACTTACAGTGCTCTTGCTTGGTGAAATTTGTGGATGACGGCAGATTCCAATGGTGTGCTTCAATCGTAGCATCCAACCCAAATCCATCTCCTTCCTCGGCATATCTCTCAAGTTCTGGGATTCAGAACCTTCACCATAACCCATATCCCATTTACACAAGAAATTGCACAGAAAGGCAGCCTTAACAAATCAATCTTCAACCCAAAATTAATTCTCTGTTTGAAGACTTCACTAAACAGCAAGTCGGTAGCCGAGATTCAATAGAAGAAAAAGGAAAAATAAAAAGATGAAGAAAATAAAGAGGCTTCCGTATCATATGTGCTTTGGGTAGCAGTGAAATGGTGACGTAGGTGGAGTACTGGTGGTTCGGGCAACTCTTCGGACGAACCCTCCTTGCTCGATTTTTATCGCAGCTTTGCGCCTCTGCTTTGGTTCTTCCGTTTCTTTCCCACAGTTTATCTGTAACTGCGTTGAGTTTTCTTATCAGGTTCTTCGTCGTCGCTGTCGTCTTGGGCTCCATCAGGTTTGGTGAGGGCAGGAGCTGTGGTTTTGAGGACATCGTCCTCAGCTTCAGATTCGGCTTCTGTTTAACCGCTGCAGTGATTGACTCGGAGCGAGAAACAGCAGCTTTGGTGGTTGCGCCAGTTGGTGGCTTCTTCTTAGCAGTCGCTGCAGCTGTTGCGGCGGAGGAGGAGGTCGATGACGATGACGAGGAGGCGAGATTCAAGTTCAGACGGCTGTTTCCCTTGAAATCTCCCTTTGCTGTTTGGGTTTTGCTTTGTTTTCTTACCCCACGAAGCTCCCTCAGATCTCCTCCAACCTAGTCGCCGGTCCTCTGCTTTTCCTCAGCCGAAGTCCTTCCCTCAGTCGTCCTTTTTCTTTTTTTTTTCCTGTGCTCTCTACCCAAACCTCTCTTCGTTTCTTTCCTTTTTGCTATCCCTCGGCTTTTCCTCTTTCCCAGCCGGCTTCCTTTTCCCTTGTTTTAGACCGCAGTTGCGGCCCTCTCTGTTTTTCCTTGGCTTCCCTTGTTCCGTCGCTCCTGATTTTCTCTTTTCCGCTTTCGTTTGTTCCCTCGCCCGAGACCTCCCAACAATTTCCCAATTTTTTTTTTTTTGCTCTCTCTGTCCTTTTTTTTCCTGCCCCTCCGTAACTCGTTTCTTCTTTTTTTCTTTTTGTTTCCCAAAAATTCCCTGAGCCCCCCAAGTGTCCTTGACACCTACCCCCTATACACTTGTCCTATAATTCCTTAGGCACTTGTCTAATGATTATTTTGTACACTTGTCCAACATGCACACTTCCACCTATTCACACATTTTCCCTTTCTTTTTCATTTTCATTTTTCTTCAAAATCAATTAAAAATAAATTAACAATTTTCAAACCAAATTTTAAGAGAATTAAAGCCACTTTTAACATCTTACAAAATGAAAATGAAGAATCTAACTCAATTAATAAATAAATAAATAATGATAAAAATGAAATTAAAAATAAAAAAAATTTGTTGTCTACACTTGAATTGTTTCTGGTTACATTTTTATTGGCATTATTAATTACTTGCAAGCTATTACCGAATTGTTATTTGGGCTTGTTATCTGAACTAGGTGTCTGCATGCGTGTTCTTGGCCTCACGAGCGTTTTGCTCACTCTGTAGATTTGTTTTCCTTAACAGGTTTGAATTCGGAGGTAAAATGGAGCAGCCCTCTTGATGTATTTTTGTTTTAGGGCTTGCTATTACTTTTGGTTATGCCTTTGGTTTTGGATTGTACTTTTGGTATGGAAATGTAACATTTGGACGAAATGTATTATGTATACTGACGTGTGATTTGGAGAATGGATGACTATTATTAAGTTTGAATACTTCCACATTTATTGTATCTAAGTTATTGGCTTGTATTGTGTGGTCCGGCTATAAGTTGAATGGAATTGCTTGAGTCCTGGCGAGAGCTAGGCAGGCGTCCCGCGGATACCCTTTGGTTCGCCTTAGGGAGAAGTGGGGGCGTTACAGTTGGTATCAGAGCGCTAGGTTAGAGATCTATATGGGGAAACATATTAGATACTCTACCTTAAGACTCGATGTGGGATGACTTAGTCATACCTAAAATGATACTCGGGGCGAACTAGCAACTAAGTTAGTTTTACCTAGAGTGATATTTGGAGACGAATTAGCGATTAGGTAAGCATGCATTACAGGATATACGAACTAAGTAGAGATTTAAATTCTAACCCACAAGGTGTTATTATGTTGCAGGGATGGAAAACGGAAATGGAGTTCCGGCAGCTAACGGGAATGGCCATGCTAATGGTCATATAGCGCCTCCTAGGCCTATCTTCTATCGAGCTTTGGTTGGGGAAGCTCGAGTACGCTACTTCCCATCTGACAGATATCCCCGCTGTGCTTGTGGGGTGACCTTTACTTCCCCAAACTATGTTGTACTGGCCTTGGACGACGAGCGTCGTCAGTTGGTGACTGCCAACTTAGACTTACAGGTTGAGGTGGACGAGTTTCGACAGATGGTGAGCGCTCAGGGCGAGAGGGTCGCCGAGCTTGAGGAGGCGATTGAGGGCGAGGTTGCCACATCTGCTGTGGTTAATGAGGAGCTCCGGAGCACTAGGGCTCAGCTTACTAGGCTGAGAGAGGAGGTTCGTAGTCGGGCTTCCGATATTGTAGCTGATGCCACTAGGCTAGTTGATGAGGCTATGGGGGTAGCCGAGGATTCTGAGGAGGATCCGGAGGAGGATCAGGAGGAGGATCCTGAGGAGGAGGTTCCTCCTGGTAGTCCTGCTGCGGACTAGGTCTAGCTTGATCGACCTCTTTTGACCCTTTTGACTAGTATTAGCAAGGGTGATGCTAAGTGCTGAGGCCATTGTATTTTGCATGACTGTGTGGCCTATTTCTGAGGCACTAGCTTTACTTTAGTCTTCTGTGACTAAAAGTACTCTTATGGCACCTGTGTGCTATACTTTTGTGACTACCCCATGACTTGCTAATTGTATGAACTGGGTATGCTAATTAATGTAAATTATTGTTAATTCCAATGTTTTCTTGATTGGTTCCTGCTTTCTATTTTGCATCACATAATTTATTTATTTCTTGCACTGGGCACACCTAGGTCATGGAAGGACTAAGAGGTGGTCGAGGCCGTGGTCGAGGTCGTGGGCGAGGGACTAGACAGGCCCAACCTCAAGGGGGTGACCAGGGATCGGCAACTGCACCGATCCAAGGTCAGGAAAATATTGAGGGTAATCAAGTGGCTGCTGCCATTAATAGGATGACTGATATCCTAGAGCGTTTAGCTGATAGACAGGACCCTGGACCGTTCAACCAACCTGGGGGTCAGGAAAGAGGAGTGGATAGAGCCTTAGAGAGATTCTTGAAATTTAACCCGCCTAAGTTACTTGGCAAACCTGATCCTGAGGTGGCGGAGAATTGGTTGGAAAGGATGACCAACATATTCGCTGCTTTAGATTACACTGAGGATAGGCGAGTGAATTTCGCTGCTTTCCAATTTGAGGGAGTAGCCCGTGCTTGGTGGGATATGACAAAAGGAAAATGGGAGAGAACTCAAACCCCTTGGACTTGGGAAAATTTCACAAGGGAATTTAATGAAAAGTTTCTTCCGCCCTTAATCCAAGAGAAGAGGGAGGATGAATTTATTAAGTTGAAACAGGGAACTCTTAGTGTAGCGGAGTATGAAGGAAAATTTACTAAACTTTCAAAGTATGCTCCCGAACTGGTGACCAATGAGCGGAAAAGGACTAGGCGATTTGTTCAAGGACTTAATGTGGAGATACAAGAGGGCCTGGCTGCAGCCCAGATCGCTACATTTACTGTGGTTTTAGAGAAGGCACAAAGGGTTGAGAGTGCTAGATTTCAAGTGAGAGACTTCCACAATAGAAAGAGAAATTTTTCTAGCCATGCTTCTGGACAGGCTAGTAAAAATGTACAGCCTTCCAAAATGGGAAAGGGAATGGGAGGACCAAGGACTGCTGGACCTTCAAGAGGAGCTTTATCTAGAGGAGGTCGTAGTGGACCGACACAGGCAAGAAGGGCGCCTTCTAGTGGTTCAGCGGTGACTCCTCAAGTCTCGTGTGGTTACTGCGGAAAACCCAACCATTCTGAAAATGACTGTTGGAGGAAGTCGGGGAAGTGCCTGGCTTGTGGTAGTACCGAGCATCAGCTTGCGAACTGTCCGAATAAAATGAAGACGAGAGGTGATGCCCAAAGGCCAGAAAAGCCAGCTTCTAAGCAAACTAGTGCCGGAGGGAGTCGACCGAATGTACCGGCTAGGATTTATGCACTGGACTATCAACAAGTTCCTGAGGCAACTGAGGTGGTAGAAGGTACGATTCCGATCTTTCACCGTTTAGCTAGGGTTTTAATTGATCCAGGTGCTATACATTCTTTTGTAAACCCTAATTTCATGAATGGGATAGACTTGAAACCAATTAAGTTACCATATGATCTAGAGGTTAAAAAGCCTACTGGGGATCAAAGTCTAATTGCTAATTTGGTGTATCCAGGTTGTGAAATCTGGATTGGGGAACGAAAATTATCGGCTAATTTGATGGGATTGATGATTAAGGGATACGATATAATTTTAGGAATGGATTGGTTAGCCCGTTATAATGCTCAGCTAAACTGTAGGACGAAGGTTGTGGAGTTGCGTATTCCAGGAGAGGCAACCCTGAAACTGGATGTAAATGGTAAATTAGCTTCGTCTGCACTTATTTCAGGAATTCGGGCTAGAAAGTTGTTAAGTAAAGGAGGTCAAGGATATTTGGCTTTTCTCATTAACACCCCTAGTGATAAAGTGAATTTGGAGGACATGCCTGTAGTGAAAGATTTTCCTGATGTTTTTTCTGAAGAATTGGAGTCTCTACCCCTGGAACGGGAAATAGTGTGAGAACCCGTAATTTTTCCATTTTCTAGGTTTTATTATATTTCCAGGTTTTCTTATTTTCAATGGTTTGTTTTCTGCACTTTTTGTATCCGAAAAATTTTCTAGATAAATTTTATGAGTAAATATAATTTTTAAAATGATTTTTCTAGTATCGGTTAGTTTTTGAGAAATTAAGAGTGTATATCGGACGTGGGACCCACTAGTGCGAAAAGTTCGGAAAAATTCGGCCAGTTCGGTTAAGTTTTGGATACTGGATTTAATTTACCGGGTGTTATTAGATATTTAGAGGTGCCAAGTGCATAGGTGTGAGAAAGACAAAAAGGTTAGGCATGACATTAATGAGAGGGACAAGTGTCTTGACATGTGTCAATTGGAGATTAAATCCTACAATTGACTTACTATTCAACCTTTTACCAATTACTAAATAAAACCAAAAATTGATCAAATATCTTCCATTTTTCTTCAAGCTTGGCTGAATTTCTCTCTAGGAAAGGAAGAAAGAAAACCTCTTCAACTTCTTGATTCTCTCTTGCTCAAATCCAAGAATTCAACCATCTAAACTTGTTTTTGTTCCATAGAAACACTTAAGGGAGTGATAGTGAGTTGTTTGGTGGAGTTTCTTGGAAAGTTAAGGTGACCAATAGCTCTCTCTCTCTTGTTCTTAAGGTAAGTTGTGAAGAATCACCCTCCTTCTTTAATTGATGCTTAAATCATGATTAGTGGTGGTATAAGGTGCAACTTTATGGATTATTTCTTGGTTTTGGTTGAATTGGTGAAATTTTATAATTTTTGGGGATTTTTCTGTTTTCATATGAGTATGATTATGTGGTCATGTATGATGATTGGAAATGATGTTTAAGGACTCTATGAGGTGGAAAAAGTGGACAATTGCAATCAATTTCTGTTTTGGACCAAAAATTGAAAAATTAGGGTTCTTGATTCTTCATTCTGCCCGAATTTATATCTCATAGTTAGAGGCCGAACTGGCCTTAGCTCAAAACATGAAAGTTGTGGAGAATGATATGTTATAGGTTCCTACAAAATTTCAGATCAATCGGAGTAGTGTAGAATGAGATAAGTCGAAATTACTATTGCTGTTCTGGTTTTACCCGAAATGGGGATTTGTGACTGTTATTGGTTGTTTTGGTCTGGATTGCTTCCGAATTAGTTGTTGAGGCCTTCTGAAGAAATTTAACCCTGTTTCTTAGCTTTCATCTGGTTTTGGAATTTCTGGATTTGAACTTGTAGAGCCTGAGTTATGATATTTCCGCTAGAATGTATTTTGGTGAATCTGTTTTACATTTTTGATGTAGTATTTTGCATTTTTGACCTGTTTGCACTCAAAACTGGGCTGAGTGACCTTCTGTGATGTTGTAGCCCTATCTTTTAGCTTCGCAATGGTGGGTCTTACACCTTCATCCGATAATCATAGGGCATTTGGTGCCATTACCGCAAAAAGAGGTCAAAAACTGTTTTTCAAGGCCAAAGCTAATTGCATTTCCGAATTTTCTGGTTTTCTCTACTGTTTGTATATGTTCATGGAACCCTATTGGGGTCATATTTGGCATTGATTTATGATCAGTTATCGAGTCTCATTGTACTTGTTTGTATGTTTTAAGGCTTACTTTTATTCCGGTCATTTCCTAGTTAACTTTTACTTTGAGCCTAGTGAATGACTTTTGGGAAATGAGATGACTTTTGTGTGAGATGTTGGGACTGATTTGAGGAAATAATGAAGCCTTAATGGCTGGAAAAGTAAGGAATCCAGGGGAAGTGCTGCCCAATATTCTAGGCCGTTTGGTTCTTTAAGTTGGATTTGCCTCTTGATAGAAATAAAAGGCTTTTGGGTTGTTTGGCGCCTAGGTCTTCATGTTATCTTTTTGTTCCAAGAAAATCATGTTTTCCACCCTCGCACTAGTATTTATTTGGCAAGGCGTACGACGTGTAGTCGAGCCTCACTTGCGCATTCCGTTTACTTGATTTTGGATGTGAAACCTTCAATTGGTTTATTTTGATTATTTTAGGGTTTTTGGCGATTAAGGCCAATCTGAAGTGAAAACTTTTGAAGTTGAACCGGTGAGTGTACCACTCCCCTCCATTGCTGTTTAACTTGATTTCTGCTCTGCAATCTGTTTAATTTGTTTGAGACGAAGGTGTACTTTATCACACTCGTTCTCTTGTCTGTTCATATGCCAATTTTGAGTGCCTATCTGAATCTGCCGTCTGAATCTGCTATCTGAATATGCTATTCTGTATCTGTATCTGAATCTGTTATTTGTGTCTGCATCTGTTCAGATTTCTATGACCTATGAGCTCAATCCTGTGGCTAAGTTATTTGAGTCGGGCCGGCAAGGGTCTGGACGATTAGATAACGAACCACGGTAGTCTGTTCGGGGATTTTTTGGTATTGAGACCCTTGATTCCGGTATACTCGAGTATTACCATTTCTGTTCGGTTACGGTGAGCGGGCCCGGTAAAGGGGGTGTTTGGTGGACGGAATTCGGTGTGAAGAGGGGTCTACGGACGTTTTGGTTCTATATACGTTGACGGAGAGTCAACCGGTTTGGATCAAGTACTGCGCTGGAAATTTGGCTCCTGAGAGCCACCCGTATCCTTCTGATTTGAATCATTGGTTCCTTTGCTTTACATCTGGCATGTGTATCTGATTTGTAAAATGTGAAATGCCATGATTTTTCTGCTATATGTTTGGTACCTCATTGAGCGCAAGCTCACCCCTTTCTATCCCTTTTGTTTTCCTTACAGGAAAATAAACACTTTTGGTCTGGATTTGACAAATGGCTGCCAAATTGAGCTAGTGGAACATATCTTTTGTATAGCTCATGTATTAAAACTCTAAGTGTACTTTTGGGGCGTTTTCTCTTTTGATTTGGCAAACCGTGTATATGTATCAACTTTTGAAAACTTTTGTATGTCATTTTGGATTGTAATCGCTAAAGTTCAGATGTGAATGTTTGCGTGCTCTTTTGATTGGGTTCTGACGGGTCGGTTACTATTCATGGCCGACTCCGGATTTCATTTTTTATTTTGGGTTATTTTACCATTTTAACTTGTTTCCACTCGTTTGTAAGTTTCGGATCGCAATAGATAGCTCTAGTCTGCATCGTTAGTCCTGGCGAGAGTTGGGCAGGCGGTCCGCCGAACCCTTTGGTTCGCCTTAGGGTGAGGTGGGGCTGTCACAAATAGCCTTTAAGATTGATGTAACTCCGGGAGTAACCCCTATTTCTAGGACGCTATATCGAATGGCCCCAGCCGAGTTGAAGGAGTTGAAATTGCAATTACAAAATTTGCTAGAAAGGGATTTTATTAAAGAGAGTGATTCTCCGTGGGGAGCCCCAATTTTGTTTGTTAAGAAAAAGGACGGGAGTTTGAGGCTATGTATAGACTATAGAGGTTTAAATAATGTTACAACTAAGAATAAATACCCACTGCCCCACATTGATGAGTTGTTTGACCAGTTACAAGGGGCTGTAGTATTTTCTAAGTTGGACTTGAGGCAGGGTTATTATCAGTTGAGGATTTTGGAGAAGGATATACCCAAGACTGCTTTTAACTCGAGATATGGGCATTTTGAATTTGCCGTGATGCCATTTGGGTTAACGAATGCTCCTGCTGCTTTTATGTATTTAATGCATAAGGTCTTTAAACCTTATCTAGATCAATTTGTGGTGATCTTTATTGATGATATTTTGGTGTATTCTGTAACGACCCCACCTCCCCCTACGGCGTACTAGAGGGTTTAGCGGGCCGCCTGCCTAGCTCTCGCCGGGACTCACTCACTTACTACATTCCTCAAGTAAATTACAAGGTATAACTCAAATAATACATCCAATTCTCCAAAATTACATATCATAAGCGAAGCGGAAACTAGTTCTAAGCGTAAAATGTAGATTTACATCCGATTCAATTCCAAATATTTATACAAGCCCAAAAGTACATAAACCAAAATCAAAACTAAACTATACAAGATGTACGCCATCCAGCCACACAAAGATCCAAATACAAGTTCTTCCTTTACCTCGATCCCTGTGGGGAGAAGAAGATAATAGGGGGTGAGTTAGAAGCTCAGCGAGTGACCAGTAAAATCAACAGCCAAGTACATTTCACAATAAAGCATTAATATGATGTCATGATGCAGTATTCAAATGTTCATTTATTACTCATGTGAGCCAGTGAAGTTCTTGTACTTAAATATCCAATGCTCGTTTAGATCGAGTAACCATGAAACAGAAGTAAGGAGCCATCGTGCTCCAAAGAATGTGTAAACAATAGTGGAGACATTGGTTCTAAGCACAAGACTTTCCAGGAACTCATTGGAGCCAAATTATGTCATGGCACACACCCGAACCCCAAATGATATGCAATGGAGTAATAAATGCAAGAATTAGTTCAAAAGTAACTTTGGGACAGTCGAGGGATCACTCACTCAAAATATAGTGCTTCAAGTATTCACGTTCAATTATACTCCAGGCTTGGAGTCCAGATCTGCGATAAAAATCCAATTTGAGAACTTTGAAACACGAGTAAGATTCGAAACTTAAACGTTCCGTTCATTAAGAATCAACCAATTGAAATTCATTTGAAAGGCATTCGTGAAACACTTGCTCGCTTCTCAAATCGTAAGGTTTTTGTAGCATATATACTTGGAAAACAACACTTGAGTTGAAAGTACAAGGAAATACAAGTTTACATTGGCCATTATATCTTTTCCTCAAGGGTACAAGTTCGTTTAGGTTTTTAACGTATAACCCTCGATAACAAAGTAGCAAAGGTGCTTGCTAGTTCAAGTGATAATCACTTAACCTTTACACAAGTTACAAGTTTCGTTTCCTAGCCCTCGAGTATAAATTCGGGCAGCATGCCCTTTGTGTTTACCTAATTTTCCAGCCATTTAGGCTTCATTATTTTTCTCAACCACAACCCAACATCACATATATCAACAATTCATGTCAAGAGCCGTTCCATAGGCTCACAATATCATAATAACAAGAATCACAACAATAACAAGTGTAGAAATTCAATTTGGCACAAGACAGATTTGACGTATGAATGCAGAAATAATATATCCGAGGCTACGCTTATCGAATTGAGACAAAACCTATGCCGTTTCGAAGCTAAGACACAGAGCTACAATGTTCATGAAGGTCACTTAGTCCAGTTTCTAATGTAGCTTGGTCAAATTCTCAAATTACTAAACTAGAAACCAATTCGTCGGCTGTTTAATCGCATTACACTGTAATGGACATAACTCAGTGTACAAAAGTCCAATTCAGGTGTTCTTAGAGGCATTTGAAAGCTAAGACAAAATGCTACAACTTTTATGTTTCGGAAAAAAGCTAAATCAATACGGCTCCTAGTCAAAAAATGTGATAAACTGGACTTAACTGATGAAACGGACTGCTGGGGAAATATTTAAAACAGTAAGGGTATTTTGGACTTTTCACGACCTACATTGCTCCGATTGAGCTGAAATTTTGTAGGAACCTATAAAATACCATTCTCTACAACTTTCCTTCTTTTTTCTAAGGCCAATTCGGCCTCTAACATACAGTTACAAATTCGGACTGAATGTTGGGAAAAATTTCCAGATTCTGGAATTTCTAGTTTTTAGTGGAACTTTCCTTAATTTCTTGGTCTAATCACTACCAAAGCCTCTCTTATAACCTTAATTTCAACATATAAGCACCATACAACAAATTGGGCAGAATTTCCCCAAACCCTAGTTCATCAAATAAAAAGGGGAAAACTTCTAAAACATGATAATATCCATGATTCCACTACAAAATCAAGTTGCTAAGCTTAATTTAACAAAATTGAAAGTAAAACTTAGAGAGATAAGCTTTCTTACCTTGACTAGAGTTCACTAAGGGTAGCCCAAGCTTTCTCCTTCCAAAGTCTCACCACAAATCACTAACTAATCACTCAAGAACAAGTTTAATCGGTTTCTTTTGTTTGATTCCTCACTTAGTTGTTGGATTCAAGATGAAATGAAGAAGTTTTCTCTCTTGTTCTTCCCTCTCTCTCTCTCTCTCGGCTCTTCAGCAGAAATATGAAGAGAAAAGGTGCAATTTTGGTGTTAAATAGATAGTCTTTTGTCTTGGTCAAGAAGCCTTGAGGTGGCGACAAGTGTCGCCACCACCACCTTTCTTTTTTTTTCTTTCTTTCTTGTTATTTTCTAGCCTCCAATTTGGTCAAGCTTGCTGCCAAGAGAGAAGATATTTTGCTCAAGTTCAATAAATTTGTTTGGTAAGGAAAAATGGTGGTCAAGCGGTGCGTTCAATCGGTAGTGCGCGGGACCCGCCGGTTCGCGCCGTTTTTCTTAAAAACTCACGTACTAGGGTTTTTACTTCCCATTCACTAACCTTATATCATTGCTACTACTCACATATTATTTCTCACTTAAAAGTCACTTTTAATCATCAAATTGATCCTTGGCCAGTATCGAAAATTCCTCCGGTGGAAAATCGCAAAAACCCTAATTTGTTCCAATCTTGAAATCGAAGTGTGAAACCCTACCTTCTAGGTTCATTGGCACTTATTGTGGGGTGATTGAGTAGTAGGGCCACTATAAAGTGGTATTTGTCAAAGAAAAGGGAATTTTAAGAAAAATATAAGGAATTTGCACGGTTTCTGGCCGGATTCCCCCACAAAACTCTATTCACCAGAAATTTTTCCCTTTCTTCTGCCTCGGGGCGTTACATATTCTAAGGATGTGAAAGATCATGAGGAACACTTGAGGGTTGTTTTGCAAACCTTACGGGAGCACCAATTGTATGCTAAATTTAGCAAGTGTAAGTTTTGGTTAAAAGAAGTGACTTTCTTGGGACACGTAATTTCTAAGGAAGGGATTAAAGTGGATCCAGCTAAAGTTGAAGCTGTTTCGAAATGGAAACGACCGGAAAACCCTACCGAGGTTCGGAGTTTTATTGGATTAGCAGGGTATTATCGGAGATTCATTCAAGATTTTTCAAAAATTGCTGGACCCATGACTGAATTGACCAAGAAAAATGGGAAGTTTTTATGGAGTTCTAAGTGTGAGGAAAGTTTTCAGGAATTGAAAAAACGGTTAACAAGGGCACCTGTGTTGGTTTTGCCAAACGGAAAAGATAGTTTTGTAGTTTACACAGATGCTTCTAAGGAAGGATTGGGTTGTGTTTTAATGCAAGATGGCAAGGTAATAGCATATGCCTCTAGGGAATTGAAACCACATGAAGGGAATTACCCGACTCATGACTTGGAATTAGCGGCTGTGGTCTTTGCTTTGAAGAAATGGAGACATTATTTGTATGGAGTAACATTTGAGGTTTTTACAGACCACAAAAGCCTTAAGTACTTGTTTTCTCAAAAGGAGCTGAATTTGAGGTAACGTAGATGGATGGAATTTTTGGAGGACTATGATTGTACTATCAAGTACCATCCAGGGAAAGCTAATGTAGTGGCCGATGCCTTGAGTCGTCAAGTACAAATGGCTGGATTGATGATTAAGGAGTTTCAATTATTGGAAGAATTGAGTTACTGGAATCCTTGATTGGAACCAAGGAAGGTAATTTTGGGAATATTATAGTAACTTCCACTCTATTGGAATGCATCAAGGAATTTCAAGAAAAGGACACGGAAGTGTAAAAATGGGTGGAAAAGAGTAAAATAGGAGACAAGACAGATTTTAATTTGGGGTCAGATGGAATATTGAGGTTTCGGAATCGAGTAGTTGTGCCAAAGGATGAAAGGCTTAGAAAGGAAATCTTAGAAGAGGCACACCGATCAAAGTTTACGGTACATCCAGGAGGGAATAAAATGTACCAGGACTTGAAGAGTCTGTATTAGTGGGAGAACATGAAGAAGAAATTTCCCAATTTGTCCAAACATGTTTAATTTGTCAACAGGTTAAAGCCAAACATCAGAAACCATCAGGACTTTTGCAACCTTTAGAAATACCTAAGTGAAAATGGGAGAATATCACTATGGATTTTGTATCGGGATTACCCAGAACGCAGAGAGGCCATGATGCAATTTGGGTAATAGTGGATAGATTGACCAAATCGGCTCATTTTCTGCCGATTAACATGAAGTACCCGTTAGAGAAGTTGGCCAAATTGTATTTGGATGAGATTATTAGGTTGCATGGCATACCTGTGAGTATTGTGTCCGACAGGGATCCGAGATTTGTTTCGAGATTCTGGCAAAAGATGCAGGAGGTATTGGGGACTAAGTTGAACTTTAGTACTACTTATCATCCTCAGACTGATGGACAGTCGGAAAGGACAATTCAAACACTTGAGGACATGTTAAGGACTGGTGTTCTGGACTTTGGAGAAAATTGGAGTAAGTTTTTGACTTTAGTGGAATTTGCCTACAATAATAGTTTTCACTCTTCTATTCAGATGGCACCGTATGAGGCACTCTATGGTCGGAAATGTAGGTCTCCAATTTGTTGGGACGAAATAGGTGAACGGAAAATTCTAGATCCGACCACAGTATCTTGGATTGAGGAAGCTAATGAAAAGGTAAAGTTGGTACGACAAAGAATTCAGGTTGCCCAAAGCCGCCAAAAGAGTTATGCTGATAATCGGAGAAAAGAATTGGAGTTTAATGTTGGAGATTTAGTATTTCTCAAGATTACACCTCTGAAAGCAAGGTTGAAGTCCGGGAAAGGAAAGAAATTACAACCAAGGTTTGTAGGGCCTTATAAGGTTATCCAACGTGTGGGGAGTGTAGCCTATAAGTTGGAATTACCGCCGAGTTTATCTCGAATCCATAATGTGTTTCATGTATCTATGCTTAAGAAGTATCATGCGGACCCTTCTCACGTCTTACAACCGGAAAATGTTGATATTGATGAGACCTTAACCTATGAGGAAAAACCGATTAAGCTTCTGGATAGGAAGGTAAAGGAATTGAGGAATAAACAGATACCATTAGTGAAGGTCCTCTGGAAGAACCATGGGTTAGAGGAAGCAACTTGGGAGGTCGAAGAAGCAATTCGAGAAAAGTATCCAGACCTGTTCGTCAATCAAGGTAAATTTCGAGGACGAAATTTCTTAAGGGGGAGAGGATGTGAGGACTCGAAAATTTTTATTATTTTAAAATCCCTAATTTTGGCTCAATTAATTATTTATTTGGATTTTTGTCACGAATAATATTTTCTAGCTTTATTAGACCAAAGTACATGGTTTTATAGATTCGTTATATTTTTAAAGCGCCTCATTTCAAAAAAATTATTTTTTTAAAAGCTTGTTTAGCGAAAAAGTGAAAATGTGTCTAAACACTTTAGCCAATTGGGAGTACAATAAGCTCAAAATTTGAGACCTATACAATGGTCCTAAAATAGACAATTTTAGGTTTAATCACACAAGTGATAGCTAGGGGTACAATCGTTATAAGAATTTTTCAAAGGTTTCAATTTTTATTGCGCCTAAATTAGAAATACGTGTTTGCACGTGCGCGCTTAATTGAGGGACTTTGGACCATTATTTTGGGACAATTAAGAATGAATAATATTTATATGAATGTAAGTGCCCTAGAGGTTTAGTGCACTAGTGCAACAAACGTAAGAGAAATCGAACACAAAACGCGCGCGTAGGGCACTAGTTGTAATTGATTTGACGTATTTAATATATTAGACGTCAAGCGTCTTATGTACGCAAAGGAACCAGCAATCTCATTTCATTTCTGGAAAGCTTCATGGCCGGATAGCAGCAGCAAAAGGGACAACCGAAACCTTCAACATTTCTTCCTCCAAAACTCATGCAAATCACCACCAAATCTTCTAAAAATTTAGCAACACTTAGCCTAAGTCTTGGACAACATATTTAGCTGGAAAAGGGAGGTGTCGCGCCCCATTTTTTGATAAATAAATAAATGGTTTAAAAAATGTATTTTTTGTGATTGGAAAATGAATTGTGATTTAAAAGAAAAATGGGTCTAAATGGGGTTTGAGAATGCGACGATTTGACCCAAAATTATAGTTTAAAAAGGGTTTTCGAAATAAAAAAATCGGAGTCGCCACTTGGTAATGAGTTAAGGTGTACCAAGTCACCTAAAAATGAATTTTTAAAGAAAAAATAGGAAAAAATAGTAAGAAACCCCTTTTAAACGACTCCTAGTCCACGTAAACCAAAGAAAAAGGTTCGGGAGTCACATTTGACAAAGGGGAAGGCAAGGATAAAATCCAAGGCACCCCTTTGACCTGGCCAAGGCTAGTTGCATGATTTAATCAAAGATTTTCTTGTTTTAACCAAAGAATTTATTACATTTGGATGCACTACATGAATGCAAACCCTAGACCTAGGGGTATTGGGGAAATTTCTCTTCAAAGGTTTGAGTGGTGCCAATCACATTAATTGTGAAGCCCAATAACAATCCTTTGAAGAAGTCACGAATAATGCGAGTGGGATGCAAATGAATGGAATGCATGTATGCAACGTGAGGACATGAGTTTGAAAAAGTAATAAAAGACAATAAATATGTAAATGAAAATGTGCACGTGAGTGGGCAAGATACGGTATGTGAAATGATAATATGAAGTGCATGTGTGCAAGTGATGATAAAAAGTGTTCGTGTGCAAGTGAAGAAACATAAAGGTGCACGTGTGCAAAATGGGAGGAAAAATGAAAGTGTGATGAGGGTATAAAATAGTAGAGTGGATTAAAAAATGCATGAGCCTAGGGAATTCATGCATATTGGGTACGGGGAGACCTAAATCGTGACTCAATTTACCATTTTTATAGAGGGAATACAAGCGTGCTAAGGCTTAGAAAAAGCCACACTCGTCTATATCCCATATTTAAGGGGACTCTCAAGCAAATGAACCCTACTACTAGCATGAAATGCAAAAATCCTAAAATGGAGGGAAAAGGGGTTCGAAGGGCATGCAAAATGATAAAACTAAAAAGAATGCATGACATGTAATGAACATGCAAACATGTACTAACGAGGGGAAATCCCTAAGGGACTAGCGTTGGACTAGCCCATTCTATGAATTCCGACTAGCGTTGGACTAGTGTAAATGTACATTCATCCATCACATTCATTCATGGCTATGGAAAGCGAGTAGGCATGCCAAACACTCATAAACACATAGCACATAACATTTAGCATGCTCGACTAGATGCAAGGCCCTAACAAAGCAAATTAACACGTAGCAACTAAGCATGCAAGACACACAAGACAATTAAAGCCCTAACTATTACATTTGCTAGCTAGAAACATGACTTCGATAGGTCTTCATTGAATTCTCCTCCAAGCCCTATTTATTACATTAGGGAGACCCTACTACAATCTAAAAGGGGAAAAAGGAATAAAATAATTAAATCGCTAACTATTACAAGCCAAGAGGTGTACACATACCCCATAAAGAATAACTTAAATAAAAAGCAAAAGTAAATGACATAAATAAAAGAAATTAAAGAAAGGCTAGGAAAGCAAAGTAGACATGTATTTCTCACGTAGCACGTTGGTTCACATAGGAGAGACAAAAAAATAAAAGAAGTTATACCTCTCTTGAGTTGAAACTCTAACGTAGTGAAGTTACTAATGTACCCTCCAAAATAATAAAAGGGTCAAGGTACCACAAATAGTAAAGTATGACAAAGTCACAAAAGAAAAGGGTGGCTAATTCTTATTTTCCTTTGTTCCTTGCATTTGATGAATAATTTTGAAATTGATTGCTAGGTCCTCCC
This sequence comes from Coffea arabica, assembly GCF_036785885.1. Lineage (NCBI taxonomy): Eukaryota > Viridiplantae > Streptophyta > Magnoliopsida > Gentianales > Rubiaceae > Coffea > Coffea arabica. The sequence continues at coordinate 41,641,050 of NC_092320.1, read as the reverse complement.
CTTCTAAACTTCCTTTTATTCAAGATTCTCTTGCAACCTCTTGTGATGAGAACAAGATCATTATCATCACCATCCGAGTCTTCATCATCCAAGTGAGCTGGATCATCTTCACCTTGAGTAGTCTTTAGAGCAATGTTTCTCTTTGCTCTAGCATCCTCTTCCTCCTGCACTTTAGATTTCAACTTCAACTCATAAGAGGTTAGTGAGTTAATGAGAGATTCAATAGGCACAGAATTTAAATCCTTAGCCTCCTCTATTGCAGTCACTTTATTTTCCCATTCTTTGCCCAATCATTGAGAATTTTCCTGTTCTTGTCTCCCAAGGTGTACTCTTTGCCCAACACCTCGAGATCTTTGATCAATTTCATTGAACCTGCAATACATTTTGTCAATATTTTCAAGAGCTTCAATTTTAAATGATTCATACTTTGTGACCAAGATAGCCTTTTTCTGTTCTCTCACGTTGTCACCACCCTCATGGATTTCTCTTAACTTATCCCACATTTCTTTGGCAGATTTACAGCCTTTTACTCTAATTGATTCATTTGAATCTAAGGCACTATAAAGAACATTCATGACTTTGGCATTCAATGTGAGATTAGTCCTATCTTGAGCATTCATTTCAGCTCTCGTTTTTGGCCGATGCAAACCTGTATCTGCATCAAGAAAGTTAGTTTCATGCGGTCCTTCACTCACAATAAATCATAGCTCAATATCAATAGATTGTAAAAAGATAATCATCCTTTCTTTCCACCTAACATAATTGGAGCCACTAAACATGGGAGGCCTAGTAACAGATTGCCCCTCAACAAACATAGCATGACTGGTTGTCATTTTTACTCCAAGCCGCTTGAGCTTAATCTCTAGGAGACCAAGCTCTGATACCAATTGTAAGGCCTAAAGACAACCTAAGAGGGGGGTGAATTAGGTTGATTAAAATCTTAATCAAATTTATGCACTTTTTCTTTAATAAAAATTTACCTTCTTTTCTAGTAATGATCAACCAAGTAGATTAGAAGAAGAGAGCAATGTTGATTAGAAAAATAAGTATAGATAAGCAATGAGAATTTTATTAAACAAAAAGAATAAGATAGAATATCAAACCGATTGTCTACCAAGCTTTCCTCAAACTTGAAGACCAATCACTAGGTTGAGCAACTTCTCTTTGATGAAAGATGATCAACTAGATGTACAATGGAAGGAGCACTTTCTCCTTGCCCTAAGCCTCACTTAGTCAAGTTAAGAAGTTTTACAATCACTCAGATAACCCTCAACAAAGCTACACTAATAAAACTTTCAACCACAAGAGAAATGCTCACAAGAAATTCACACCACTTGGAGAACAAATCTTGTCTTGGAGACTATTTTCAAGCTAAAATATCTCTTGAGATCTTGTAAACAAAGTGTGCTTAAGGTCTTTCTTGGTTCAGAACAGTTTGTTTTTAAAGGGGACCAAAAATGTGATTCATTAATGCTTCCAACGGATAGAAGGCAGATGAAGAGTCAGCTAGCCGTTGGGGCTGTCGAACGTCCGACGACCAAATCATCGTCCGAACCTATCGTCCGAAAACAGCCAAGTTGTAGTTCGGACGTCCGATGCGTTTTTATCGTCCGACAGCATCAGCGTCCGATCGTCGTCAGAGAGTTAGCAAGTTTTCTTGGAATTTTTCGGACGTCCGACGCGGTTGATGTGCGTCCGAGGCGTGCGTCCGATCCTTCCGGACGTCCGACGCTTCCTTATGAGCGTCCGACAAAGCTTCCTTCTTGATGTTCTTTATCCTTTCGGACGTCCGACATGAGTGTCCTGTTTTTGCTTCTTCTTTTGGTTGATTTTCATTTCTTGACATATTCGTACCTGATTCTTTGATAGGCAAAAAATACTTATATTTAAAGAGAGTTAGATAAACATTTCAAAGTACTTTGTGATCATCAAAACCAAGAATAACATTCTCCCCCTTTTTGATGATGACAAAACAATGGTTTGAAATGAGATTTGATGATTGGAATATAAGCTCCCCCTTTCTCAATTGACAAAAAATCCCCCTTACTTAGTGGATCATAGAGCAAAAATTTGAAAAAACTCCCCCTCACTTGGCTACCCTACCGAATTAATCAATTATCCAAAAACATAACAATTAAGCAGCCAACATCCAATATTTTACCAATTCAATCCATCAAGCCAATTCAATTTCAATTAAATCATCAATCAATCCAATCCAATCCTCTCCCCCTTTTTGTCATCACAAAAGGCCAATCAATCACATATATCACAGAGAACTAATAACAAAAACATTTATCATATCCATACATTCATCATTCAAAATACGTAAACATCCATCCACATATCCATAACCATTACAGCCATAATCATCCATAAAAAAGTACTAAACGAACACAACATAAGCATAAGCATTACATCTACATATCCATTGTTGAACACCACAAACACTAGAAACACATGAAATAGTCAAACAAAATGCAAATGATCCTATGTGATCCTAAATGGTGAACTAGGTGGATCCAGGTGTCTTTCGAGAAAGCTGATATTGGGAGAGATCCTCCTCTTCAGTTTCTTCATCATCTTCAGCAGCTTCTTCAACTGGTGCCTTGCCTTTATCTGATGTGGAAGGGCCATTAGGAGTCACGGGAGTTGATGAGCTCGGGTCTGGAATTGATACACTTGGATCAGTGGGGCGTGGCTCTTTGCCATGGGAAACTTCCTCAACCACAGGTGGGGGAAAAAGAAGGTTCTTTTTGTTTAGGTAGGCTGTTTGTTGCTCAGAGGACATGGTGAGCATTAGACCATGTTCCAAAAGAAGAACATGCTATTTGAGTTCACGAAAGAGCTCAATCACTTCATCATTGGAGGAGGAAGATGCCTTAGTGGCAGACTTTCTGGGATGAATGGGAGTGAGTGCAATAGATGAAGAAGTGTGTAGTGGATCATGTGTAGCCTTAGAGCTAAGTTCACTAGATGATGCCCCCTTATAAGCCCATAGATTATCCTTAAAGACAAGATTTTTCCTTTCAAAATATCCTTTGGTAAAGGCATAAGAAGATGCTTCTTTGGGACAAACACCTAGAATTGGTACTTTGTAAAACTCAAAAGTCTTTTGAAGAAATTTTCCATAAGATAATTTTCTACGAGAATCAGTGGCATAGCGAAGTAAAAACTTGTACATGACAAAACCAAAATCAATACGAATCTTTTCTCGAAAACAATAAAAGAGATACAACTCCATTTTGTTTGCATCTGTTCTATGGCCATCTGTAGGCACAAGCAGGTTTGAAATGATTGAAAAGGCAATTAGATTCACAGGGGCAAGATCATTCAGTTTAGCATCAGCAGGGGTAGAAAAACTTCCTTTTAAATAAGTCAACATCTTAGCCCCATCAAAATGATTATCAGCAGTAGGATGCTCTTCATAGGAAAAGAAATTTGCAATTTTACTCTTGCATCCAGGTTCAATAGTAGTTTTTAAAATATCATTCACAATTTCAGAATCAAAGACTAAGTCTACTGCATTAACCCTGGACATAATCTCAGTTTGGTCAGTGCCTTTCCTAAGATTGGCAAAGAATTGAAACAGCATTTCAGGATAATAGACATTAGGCATAGAAATGAGATGTGACCATTTCTGGAAAGCAAACAGACTCAGAATGGTTTCTAAACCTATTTGGCGAAATTCAAAAGAATTTATGGTGCGTTGAGGAATGACACCTTTCTGGGATATCCAGGAGTGTTTGTCTTTTGCAACATCATCAAAAAATGTAGGAACTGTGGTTGATTTTGGAGGCGGTTGAGATGAGGTTTTCTGTCCAGATTCAGGCTGAGGGGTGGGTTGTGGTGTAGGCTGTGACATTTGACCCTTTACAGCTCCCCTCTTGACGCGTTTGGATGATCGTTTGACCATAGGAACATCATCATCCTCATCCCTGAGTGGATGCTTGCGTCCGGCAGTGACCTTCCCTCCTCTTAGATTCACCATTATGCGAAATGTGTGGAATGAAGGATGCAAATGATGCACACAGTAGTATGGAAGTGAATCACACAGAAATTTTGGGACAAAAAGGCCTTGAAGAAGATTGGACAGAGCGGTTATGAGAAAATAGGATTTTGAGTGAAATTTGGGAATTTGCGAAATGTTATGCGATTCGGTGAAATGATCAGGAGAAACGAATCGCAATCGATCAGGAAAAATTTTGGTTGAGTCAATTTGGGAATGAGAGCTTCAGAATGGTACGAATTTGAGAGTGAGAAACGAGAGAGTTTGTGAGGACTCGCAAAATTTACTTATTTAATCTCCTATTTCTAGCTTATTTAATTATTTATTTGGTCTTTTACTCTGAATATTATTTTCTAAGCTCTTGAGACCTAATTACATGGAAATATAGTTTCATTATATTTTTAAAATGACTTGTTTCAAAAATTAATTTTCGGAAGCTCGTTTAGTGAAAATAGTGAACACGTCTTTGGAAATCTTGATCGATTGAGAGTACAATAGGTTTGAAATATTGGAGACATGTACAATGTTAGGCATTTTAATGTTTAAATACTGAAGTGATAGTTATTAGTACTATCGTTATAAGAATTTTTCAGAAATTTCGTCTTATCGCGCATAAATTGGAAGTACGCGTTTTTACGCGCGCGATTTAATTTAGGAACTTTAGACCCTTATTTTGGGACAATTTAAGAGTGAATAATAGTTATATGAATATAAGTGCTTTAGAGGTTTAGTGCACTAGTGAAACAAACGCGCGAGAAAATCGAGCCCTAATCGCGCCAAACGCACCCTAATGTGAGTTGACTAATGGGTGATTTGAGGTCACAAGTTAATGTCTTCTCTTGGAAGCTTAGAAATCTGATCACACTCTCTCTCTTGCTCCCTCATCTGGCCGACTAACAAAGGAGAAAAATAACTCCAATTCCATCCTAATTTCTTCACCAAATCTTCTCCATTTCACTTCAAATTTCAACCACTCTTAGCTAATTACTTGGAGATTACATAAAGATAAGAAAGAGGGCTGCTATCCACGGTTTTCTTGAGCATCTAAGGGGCCAAAATTTCTGTCTATTCATCAAAGGAGGTAATGGACGATCAACTTCTTGAATCTCAGTTTACGGAAGCTCTATTACACGTATAAACTCTTACATGCATGTGGGTGGTCTTGTTTATGGTGGATTTGTGTTGTGTGGGTTCTATGAACTCTCACTTTTGATGGAAGGACTGATTGATGTTGGATGATGAAATTAATGGTGGTTTAGTGCTTATATTAGTAGATTAATGTTGTATTGTTGGTAGAAAATCAAAGGAGGTGCTTGGAGCAAAAGTGACCGTTTTACCCCTGCCTTGTCCGACCATTTTGTGCACAATTTTGAAGTTCTAATGACTTTATTATGTTGTTTACATGTTATTGTGAGTGTGTACAAAATTTCATTGAAAAATAACATGATTTGGTTGGTCAAATGAGTTGATTTCCAAAGTTAGCAAAACTGGAAAATGAATCCCGTATTGCCCAGGCAGTCATTTTGTATCGGCTATAACTCTTTGCTCCAATGTCGAAATCAAGTGTCGTTTGTGGCATTAGAAACTAGACATTCCCAGCTTTCCATTGGTACCAATTTCACATTCTGGTTCCACTTGAGTGAGTCACATCATTCGATTGAAAATCACTGTCCTGTTTCGTTTCTCTCCAGGAGACAGGACAGGACTTGTATCTTGATGCTCAAAAACAAGCTGTTTGTGGCTAGAATTTCAAAATGGTTTCTTCTGATAAAATTCAGCTTTATGAGAGAGCTTTCCAACGCCATCAACCACGCTCAAGTCCAAGTTGAATTGAGTGAGTTGTGTCCATATTTTGAAACTGATGCAGTGAGTAAAAATCCTCTTTTGACTAGTTGAATGGCCTAGCTTGATTTGGGACTTGTTGTTTTGGAAACTTTGATGTCCAACATCTACCAAACTTTATATTAGATGTTCCTTGGACTTTGTTTTACAAATAAACTAGATTTGGGTTGGTTGCATTGGACAAAATGTTTAAAAAGAAAGAAGAGCTAGAAGACAGTTTTGCCTTGGGAAATTTCTTGAACTTTGATGGTTTAATTAACTACCTTTCCGTGTGAAATTTCAATTGAAATTTGATAGAGGAGTGGTCCTCATATGGAGGTTTAATTGTGCAGAATTTGGTGATATTCTAAGACCATTTTGATATGCAAATGATGCCCCGAAATTGCTCTTCAAATCTGGAAAACTTTTCCTTTTCTCTTAGCCGATTAGCCAATCTTGACTTGGGACTTGTCATTCGAAATTTTTGGTATAAATCACCTACCAAATACAGCTTGGATGTTTCTTAGACATTATCTACGCAAATGAACCATATTTGAGAGGTTTTTAGTGGCCAAATGTTTGAGAAAAGGAAAACAAAGGTACGAGGCAGATTGCCTTGAAAATTCTTGAAAACTTCAACAGTTTTGTTAATTGACTCTTCGTGCTAGATTTTGCTTGAAAATTTGCAGAGGAATAACCCCTATATGGTAGTGTAATAATTCTAAATTTGGTGCCATTCCAAGTCCGTTTCAGTGTTCAACCAACGTCCCAAAGTTCATGTTTAAATCTGGAAATTCTTGATCGAGGAGGAAATTTTAGCCAACTTTGAGCTGCTATATCTTGGCGCTCAAAACTTTGATTCTTGTTCCGTTTTTTTTGTTTTAAACTTTGATTGTAGCTCTAATTGAGTTCTAAATTTCGGAGGCTAGTTCGTATTGTGTAGATTTTACTGGATTTTCAAAGTTGGTCAAAAACCAACCCCGAAACTGTCATAATGGTCCCAAGCAGCAACTTTGAGTCAATTTTTGAATATCTTCCGTTTGGAATCATGGAAAAGTATCTTCTAGGAACTTTTAGTGCTTTTGAAGAAGTTTCCAACGGTATCAAGTTTTCTAATTATGGACCTACATAGTGCAAGATACGATTTTTCTAAATTGACACCCAAAGCTGAAATTTGTCAATTTCTTAGAAAATGAGATTTTGGAAACTTGCCTTCTTTTCTCGATACCGATTGAACATCTTGAACTCGATTTTATGGAAAATGTTAGTCTCTCTCTTTAGACTTTAAAACTTTACTCTTGAACCTCGATTTACGAGTAATTGATGTTCATTTTCATAAGATTTCCTTAGATTACAGTAGCGTACAATCTTCCTCGATAATTAGAGATTCGTAGTGATATTGAGTGGTACTTGATTATTGTTTACTCAGGCACTCGAGGGAATCTCCAAGAGGAACTCGGAGCGGACACCTAAATGCTTGTTTGAAAACTACTTGCTTGTTTTGACTAGGTGAGTGTTCCATATAGGAATACGTAATTGAATAAGTCTAGGATACGCTTATTTCATGATTATTAAGTGTTAAGTGCTATGTGTTAAGTATTTACCATACTCATGCCTATTTAAGGAATGTATACTTGCATTGTATATCTACATGAATGGGTTAAATGATTAACCATATCAAATGACCATATGAACTCGATACATGCTTAACTTGCTAGATTATTTACTTAGCCTACTTGATTTTGAGAAATGGAGTCGAGTGTGTACTTTATCGCACTCGTTCTCTTTTGAGATGAATAACTCATGCTTGGAAATGCTCGAATAACATGACTTGGTATGCTAAGGTTGCATACGTCGTTGGAGTGAATCACCTCGACTCTCACACGGTAAAAATGGGATAACGGTCAATGATGGCCTATTCATATGACATATGCCTGTCAATTAACCGTCACTACTTAACCGTTAACCGTGAACCGTTAACCATGAACCGTTTACCAACCACATGACTACTTGATTACTTGATTATTTTCTCACATGATTTTCAATCTACATGACTATTCGATATCCATGAATTACATGCTCCCATGAAATCAACTTGTATTGCTTACGTGCTAAGTATCTATTTGATTATCATGAATCACATGTTATATGAAGCTGTCCATTATTATTAGACGAGTGTGTACTTTACCTCACTCGACCTACTCTAATGATGAATTTTACCTTTTGTCGAATTACTTGGTTACCTGTGCATGTTATAAGCTCTAAGCTGAACTTGGGCCCTGCCCTTGGTTACTGACCTACTCGAGCCAGGACTGGGCTCGGTCGGGTAGGTTGGAACCTTGGGCCACCGTTTTGGTATACTCGAGTATTACCACTGGAGGGATAAGGCGATGGCCAGACCGTACCGTGGGGATCTGGAAGTCATAAGGTGCAGCTGACCGACAGAGTTCCACTGGATCACCGTATCCTACAGTATATGTTTACCTGGTATCATGATAATTGTTTCATGCTAAAATGCCAATATGAAATCCTAAGCTATGCCTGTAATAAGCTCCAATCACTCGTGAACTATACATGCCAATGTCTTGAACCATAATAACTGTCTCATGATAAATATCTCATACCATGATAATGTCTCAAATTTCCCGTACAATGATTATCACCTCATGATAACATGCCATTGTGTAACCTTGAACCATGCATATGATATGCCCAATCTACTTGATTTATTTGAACTGTTAGAGTGTCTTGGAACCTCACTGGGCTGTGTAGCTCATCCCACGTTGTGATTTTCTTTTACAGGGTTCGAGACCAATGGTGCTCGTGAGTAGTACTAGATTGTTTTCTTTTGAAAACTTTAATTTTATATTATAACGGATGGCTATTGTACCCTTTTCCGTTGGGTTGTATTTAAGCTTGAAAGCTGCATAATTGTAAGTGTAAGATATTTGAAGTACTTTAATTATGTATTGAAGTTACTTAAGGTATTTCGGGCTTTTGAATGATGGATTGTAGTGAGTCCTGGCGAGAGCTGGGCAGGCGTCCCGCGGATATCCTTTGGTTCGCCTTAGGGAGAAGTGGGGGCGTCACAGTTGGTATCAGAGGTTAGGCTTCAGATCTTTGTAGTGTATCCTAGGCTTAAATGTTTAGGATGCCGGACTGTGGGACTATTCTGAAAGTTAAATGATTGCTTGTAGCGATGAAATTTAGAGCCACTTCACGTGGTTTCTACAAAGGAGCAAGATAGGGCCAAGTGGTGTTATGGTTCTTACTATGTGATTGAGTAAAGACTTAAGTGCCCTTTTAGAAATGTAAGTTGTGAATCATGAATGTTATAGGTTGTAAAACCTTTATCTTGATAATTGGAGGGAATTTGATATGTATGATGGGTAGGAATCTCGAATATGGTGATTTACTCTTGGGACCGGCCGGCTCGAGTTGTGAATTATCCTATTTTGGATTCTTGTACCCGAGTATTTGAGAGTTGATGGCAACCATAGGGACTTTATATCTCCATTTGTGGGGAATAAGAATGAATCGATATTTCATGTGAATGGTTACAGGAAACCAATAATTGTTTGGTTAAGATGGTACAATAATTAAGAGTGGAAGATGGAAAAGATCGCAACCCAAAAGATCCTTGTGTTGGGATTGAAATCGAGCATGTTAGGGAACGAGAATCGTCTAGTTCCAATTAATCTAGTGAATCTCTACTTGTGATCTTTTATAGTGAGACGATGGGAGTAGAACTTAAGAGTTTGCGCCTTGGAGATGAATGTACTTGTGATAATCACTTGTTTATTTTTGTTATTGACTTTGACTTGGCATGAACTTTACTTGGCCATAATTTGTGTTATGATTTAATGAATTCTAGTTTGTGTTTACTTGCATAGTGATAATGTTATTTGTGAAAGTGTCTTCATCCTCTTTAAATGTTGCTACTGGTATATGAGTATAGTTCAATTTTAGCTAAGTGTGAGGTTTATACATATGTGTATAGACTAGCTATGAACATGGAAACTAGAGGACAACGAAAGGGACGTCAACCTAGACAACTCCGAAATGAAAGAGTAGCTAATGGGTCCGATATTGACCAAAATGCCGAGCTAAGTGCTGGGAGAGTAAATGACCAAATGGGACAAGTTTTAACTCGCATGACGGATATACTAGAGCTCTTAGTAGCCCAACAGGGTCAAGGGATTGGTCAAGGAAACCAACGTGGAAACCAAGAGATAGGGGAGGATCGAGCTTTAGAGCGGTTTCAGAAATTCTCTCCGCCCAAGTTTGCTGGAGGACCTGATCCAGAGGTGGCTGAGAATTGGTTAGAGAATATAAGAAATATATTCGATGCCTTGGATTACACAGAGGAGAGACAAGTCACCTTTGCTGTATTTCAACTTGAAGGAGCAGCCCGAGCCTGGTGGAATGTTATAAGAAACAAGTGGGAAAGGGATCAAACCCTAAGGACTTGGATAAACTTTGTACGTGAATTTAATGAGAAATTTCTTCCTCCACTTGTTCAAGAAAAGAGAGAAGATGATTTTATAAAGCTTCGTCAAAGAACTTTAAGTGTAGCTGAGTATGAAACACTCTTTACGAAGTTATCTACATATGCCCCAGAATTGGTGGCTACTGAACAGAAGAGAATAAGACGGTTTATCCAATGATTAGATTTGGAAATCCAAGATGCCCTTGCTGCAGCACAGGTTGAAACATTTAGTGACGCTCTCGAAAAAGCGTAAAGAGTAGAAAGCACAAAATCTCAACTGAGAGCTTTTCAAACAAGGAAAAGAGATGCATCTGACAGTACACTAGGAGAAAATGAACCACCACCCAAAGTTAGAAAAGAAGTGGATGAAGTAGGACTGTTACTTCCTGCACCACTCATGATAAAGGAACCAAAAGGAACTATGTCACGAGGGACTTCAGTAGGACAGACACGATCGAAGAAAACCTCGCAAGCAAGTCAGGTCAAAACACCTCGTCCGACTTGTGGATATTGTGGAAGGACGAATCACACTGAAGAAAACTGTTGGCTAAAGGGACGAAAGTGTATGGGGTGTGGGAGTACCAACCATAAAGTTCATGACTGTCCAAGGAGGTATCCACGAGAAACTACTGCTCAACAAGAAAATGGAACTGTCCCTCGACAAGTCAATGGTAGGAGAAACCGACCAGTGACATCTGAAAGAACGCATGACATGAACACACCACACGGTTCAGAGTTGTCTGAGATTACAGAAGGTATGAATTTCGAGAACGAAATTCTTTTAAGGAGGGGAGGTTGTGAGGACTTGCAAAATTTACTTATTTAATCTCCTATTTCTAGTTTATTTAATTATTTATTTGGTCTTTTACTCCGAATATTATTTTCTAAGCTCTTGAGACCTAATTACATGGAAATATAGTTTCATTATATTTTTAAAATGACTTGTTTCAAAAATTAATTTTCGGAAGCTCGTTTAGTGAAAATAGTGAACACGTCTTTGGAAATCTTGATCGATTGAGAGTACAATAGGTTTGAAATATTGGAGACATGTACAATGTTAGGCATTTTAATGTTTAAATACTGAAGTGATAGTTATTAGTACTATCGTTATAAGAATTTTTCAGAAATTTCGTCTTATCGCGCATAAATTGGAAGTACGCGTTTTTACGCGCGCGATTTAATTTAGGAACTTTAGACCCTTATTTTGGGACAATTTAAGAGTGAATAATAGTTATATGAATATAAGTGCTTTAGAGGTTTAGTGCACTAGTGAAACAAACGCGCGAGAAAATCGAGCCCTAATCGCGCCAAACGCACCCTAATGTGAGTTAACTAATGGGCGATTTGAGGCCACAAGTTAATGTCTTCTCTTGGAAGCTTAGAAATCTGATCACACTCTCTCTCTTGCTCCCTCATCTGGCCGGCTAACAAAGGAGAAAAATAACTCCAATTCCATCCTAATTTCTTCACCAAATCTTCTCCATTTCACTTCAAATTTCAACCACTCTTAGCTAATTACTTGGAGATTACATCAAGCTAAGAAAGAGGGCTGCTATCCACGGTTTTCTTGAGCATCTAAGGGGCTGTGTTGCTCCGATTGAGCTGAAATTTTGTAGGCACCTATAAAACACCATTCTCTACAACTTTCCTTCTTTGACCAAAGGCCAATTCGGCCTCTAACATACAGATACAATTTCGGACAGAATGCTTGGGAAATTTTCCAGAAATCTGGAATTTTTAGCTCTAAGTGTAGTTTCCTCAAATTTCTGGTTCCAATCACCACTAAACAACCTTATATAACTTTAATTGCAACATTCATGCATCATACATCAACTTGAGCAGAAAATCAGGAACCCTAGTTCATCAAATAAATTGGGGAAAACTACTAAAACATGCTAATCATCCATAATCTCACCCTAAAATCAAGTTGCCCATCTTAATTTAACCAAATTAAAAGCAAAACTTGGAGAGATAATCTCTCTTACCTTGAGTAGAGGTCACTATGAGTAGTCCAAGCTTCCTTCCTTCAAAAACTTACCACAAATCAACACTTAGTCACTCAAGAACAAGTTTAATCGGTTTACTTTGTTTATTTTCTCACTAAGTTGTTGGATTTGAAGATGAAATGGAAGGTTTGCTCTCTTGTTTTTCCTCTCTCTCACTCACGGTTCTTCAGCAGCAAAATGAAGAGGAATGAAGCTAAGTGTTGGTCTTATAAGAAGTAAGAAGGTTAGAGTTAATTATGACCACAAATTTCTACTAACACTTGGACTAATCTTGTCCACTAATTTTTCTCTTTCTTCCCCTTGCTTCTTAGCCACAAATTTCGGTCCTTCTTAGCTGAATATAAGAAGATATTTTGGCTTAAATATCAATGAGCTTGTGGTGCAAGAAAGTGGTAGTCCAATGGTGCGTTCAAACGGTAGTGCGCGGGACCCGCCGGTTCGCGCCGTTTTCTTAAAAACTCACGTACTAGGTTTTTTTCTTTCCATTCACTAACCTTGTCTCATGGCTACTACTCACATATTATTTCTCACTTAAAACTCACTTTTAATCATCAAATTGATCCTTGGCTAGTACCGAAAATTCATCCGGCGGAAAAATCGAAAAACCCTAATTTTGCTCAAATCTTGAAACCGAAGTGTAAAACCCTATTTCCAGGTTCATCTGCACTTATTGTTGAACGATTGGGTAGTAGGGCCTTAATAAATAATAATTTTCAAATAAAAGGAAATTTTTAAGAAAACGTGAGGAATTTTCCAATTCCAATGATTAAATTTAGGGTTTCAATCAAAATGTGAGAGATTTAGGAGAACCGGTTAGTCACAAGTAAACTAGGGTTTTTGATTAAAACATTAGGGTTTCTAGTCTTTTAAAACAAAATAAGGTTTTAAATCAAACCCAAAGAAATACACTTTAATATTTTCTTCACAAACAACCTCCTAATATTCGGGATGTTACAATCTCCCCTCCTTAAAAGAATTTCGCCCTCGAAATTCCAACGGGCACTAAGAGTCCTTTAAAGTCAGTCAGGTACTAGAAATCACTCCAATCCCTTATATATGACCTTATCATTTAGTAAAAAAAAGCTAAGAGATAACCAAATAGAACATGCAAAAAGGGCTCAATTCGCATAACTAGCCCTAAGTTGAAAGAAAAGTCTCAGATATTTGAAAATTTTAAAACATGGCTTAGCCTCAAGTCGAAAATTTTTACCCCTGCCGGGTGCTTGGAAACACAACAGGCAAAGCCACACAAATACGAATAAGTTCAAAAGCAAGGTCAAAGCAGGGTTCAAACATATAAGTTCAAAAATAGATTCAATTATTTCAAGTTCAAGAAGCACGGGTACAAATAAGAACTCACTCGACTAGCCTATACCCAGCAATTCACATTCTCAAACAGTCGCCGAATTCAAATCCACATATAGGTCATATTACTCATGTGTAAAAATCAAATCAGGTCTATTACATGTACGTAAGAGCACACTCGCCAAAACAAGTTCAAGTCCTAAATGAGCTCATTTTAGTCTGTCTCAGACAGTTCAAGTATTGCAAACCCCTTTGATCAGTCCAATAACAAGGTTACATGTTAGAATCATCCACGCTTTAACCTTTCCATCAAAACTCACCTCAAGTGCAATCAAGATACAGACCCTTATTCTAACGCACTTTACTATATGATACCCAAGTACAAGAATCCACAATAAGACAATTCACAACTCGAGCCGGCCGGTCCCAAGAGCAAACCATCCATATTAGAGATTCCCACCTGGCATAACTAACTAAGGTCTCCAACAATAGACAATCGTTCCACACTTAACAAGTCAATTCCCACAGTCCGAGAACCTTCTCCCGGCACGAGCTCAAAAGGAGCTCTGATACCATCTGTGACGACCCCACCTCCCCCTAAGGCGTACCAAAGGGTTCGGCGGACCGCCTGCCCAGCTCTCGCCAGGACTCACTCACTATCTCTATCGAATAATGTACACACAACCATGAACCATAAATAACAATCCCAATTCAAGCTTATAATTTACATTGATAGAAATCGAGGTACAAAGTCTCAATATACTCAAACTGGTTCAAGGCGTATACAATCCAAATACAAAACATTCTATTCGAGGAATAGCACGAGTACAAGTCAAAAATCAAACAACTAGTCTATGCTAGACTTTACATATCTCGCACCTCGCTCGTACCCCTGAAAGGAAAACAAATGGAGTGGAATGAGCTAAAAGCCCAGTGAGGTTTCAAATAGCAAATTGACCATTATTTATAAGTACGAGTTTTCGTTATAGCCAAGTAACGAGCATAAAGTGTTCATGAAGTGTTCATAAATGTGAACAGTAACACGTCAAGTAGCAATCTTAAAATGAGCGAGTGTAAAAGTTTTTCAAAAGAAACAATAATCCAACAAACAATAAGTATTCCAAAGCATAAGGATACGGATGGCTCTCAGGAGCCAAATTCCCCTTTGCATTACCAGAAGCTTGATCACGTAGTAGTTGACACTCCGTCAACTTTCAAGTAAGTAACCAATCCAGTAGAACACCACTTAAACGACTCTCCGTCCACCGTTCAACCCCCAGCTGGGCCCAAAATCCTCAAGAACATGGGTGGTAATACTCGAGTATACCGATTAGTCGAGGAGATATCACTCCACTCGACAATACAAGAGACCCAGGGTTCGTTACCCAATCGACCAAGCCCTTGCCGGCTCGACTAGAGTAACTCGCCACAGGGTTTCTGGAATTCCAGGAAGTGCGCGCATCATAATCAAGTATATCAAGTCAATTGCAACAATAAACAAGTATATCACGTAAGGGCAAGTGCGATAAAGTACACTCTTGCCCTTACAATTCACGTATATAACATGTAATCGGATTGGTCACGTATCAAGTTCAAGTATCAAGTTCAATTTGGTATTTGAAAGCACTCACCAAAAGATATAGTGCCTTTACTGGTCACTTTCAGGTTATACTCCGGGTTCGGAGTCCAAATCTGCGATAAAACTCAGTTTGAGAACTTTGAAACATGACTAAGATTCGAAACTTAGACGTTTCGTTCAATAAAATCAAGAAATTGAAATTCACTCGGATGGTAGTCGTGAAACACTTGCTCGCTTTTTAAATGGTAAAACTTTGTAACATTTATACTTGAAATTGTCTTGCAAGTTGAAGTACAAGGAAAACATACTTCGAGCAATCATTATTTCATTTCTCAAGGGTACAAGTTCGGCCAAGTCCTTACTTATATACCTCGAAACAAGAAGACTCAAGTACCCTAGATGGTTCAAGTACTATTCATATCAATTCGACCCAAGTCGCAAGTGTATTTATATAGTCCTCGAGCGTAAATTCGGGCAGCATGCCCTTTGTGTTTACCTAATTTTCCAGCCTTTTAGGCTTCATTGTTTTTCTCAAACACAACCCAACATTACATATCTCAACAATTCAAGCCAAAAGCCGTTCCATAGGCTCACAATATCATAAAAACAAGATTCACAACAATTACAAGTGCAGAAATTTAACTTAGTACAAGACAGATTTGACGTACAATTGCGGAAATAACATATCCGAGGCTACGCTTATTGGATTGAGGCATAACCTATGCCGTTTCGAAGCTAAGACACAGGGCTACAATATTCATGAGGTCACTTAGTCCAGTTTCTAATGTAACTTGGTCAAATTCTCGGATTACTAAACCAGAAACCAAATCGTCGGCTGTTTAAACGCAGAACACTGTAATGGACAAAACTCAGTGTACACAAGTCCGAATCAGGTGTTCTTAGAGGCATTTTAAAGCTACTTCAGAGCACTACAACTTTCATGTTTTGGTCCAGAGCTAAATCAGAATGGATCCTGGTCAAAAATCATGATAAACTGGACTCAACTGAAGAAACGGACTACTGGGAAATTCTTAAAGCAGTAGGGGTATTTTGGACTTTTCACGTTCTGTGTTGCTCCGATTGAGCTGAAATTTTGTAGGCACCTATAAAACACCATTCTCTACAACTTTCCTTCTTTGACCAAAGGCCAATTCGGCCTCTAACATACAGATACAATTTCGGACAGAATGCTTGGGAAATTTTCCAGAAATCTGGAATTTTTAGCTCTAAGTGTAGTTTCCTCAAATTTCTGGTTCCAATCACCACTAAACAACCTTATATAACTTTAATTGCAACATTCATGCATCATACATCAACTTGAGCAGAAAATCAGGAACCCTAGTTCATCAAATAAATTGGGGAAAACTACTAAAACATGCTAATCATCCATAATCTCACCCTAAAATCAAGTTGCCCATCTTAATTTAACCAAATTAAAAGCAAAACTTGGAGAGATAATCTCTCTTACCTTGAGTAGAGGTCACTATGAGTAGTCCAAGCTTCCTTCCTTCAAAAACTTACCACAAATCAACACTTAGTCACTCAAGAACAAGTTTAATCGGTTTACTTTGTTTATTTTCTCACTAAGTTGTTGGATTTGAAGATGAAATGGAAGGTTTGCTCTCTTGTTTTTCCTCTCTCTCACTCACGGTTCTTCAGCAGCAAAATGAAGAGGAATGAAGCTAAGTGTTGGTCTTATAAGAAGTAAGAAGGTTAGAGTTAATTATGACCACAAATTTCTACTAACACTTGGACTAATCTTGTCCACTAATTTTTCTCTTTCTTCCCCTTGCTTCTTAGCCACAAATTTCGGTCCTTCTTAGCTGAATATAAGAAGATATTTTGGCTTAAATATCAATGAGCTTGTGGTGCAAGAAAGTGGTAGTCCAATGGTGCGTTCAAACGGTAGTGCGCGGGACCCGCCGGTTCGCGCCGTTTTCTTAAAAACTCACGTACTAGGTTTTTTTCTTTCCATTCACTAACCTTGTCTCATGGCTACTACTCACATATTATTTCTCACTTAAAACTCACTTTTAATCATCAAATTGATCCTTGGCTAGTACCGAAAATTCATCCGGCGGAAAAATCGAAAAACCCTAATTTTGCTCAAATCTTGAAACCGAAGTGTAAAACCCTATTTCCAGGTTCATCTGCACTTATTGTTGAACGATTGGGTAGTAGGGCCTTAATAAATAATAATTTTCAAATAAAAGGAAATTTTTAAGAAAACGTGAGGAATTTTCCAATTCCAATGATTAAATTTAGGGTTTCAATCAAAATGTGAGAGATTTAGGAGAACCGGTTAGTCACAAGTAAACTAGGGTTTTTGATTAAAACATTAGGGTTTCTAGTCTTTTAAAACAAAATAAGGTTTTAAATCAAACCCAAAGAAATACACTTTAATATTTTCTTCACAAACAACCTCCTAATATTCGGGATGTTACAATCTCCCCTCCTTAAAAGAATTTCGCCCTCGAAATTCCAACGGGCACTAAGAGTCCTTTAAAGTCAGTCAGGTACTAGAAATCACTCCAATCCCTTATATATGACCTTATCATTTAGTAAAAAAAAGCTAAGAGATAACCAAATAGAACATGCAAAAAGGGCTCAATTCGCATAACTAGCCCTAAGTTGAAAGAAAAGTCTCAGATATTTGAAAATTTTAAAACATGGCTTAGCCTCAAGTCGAAAATTTTTACCCCTGCCGGGTGCTTGGAAACACAACAGGCAAAGCCACACAAATACGAATAAGTTCAAAAGCAAGGTCAAAGCAGGGTTCAAACATATAAGTTCAAAAATAGATTCAATTATTTCAAGTTCAAGAAGCACGGGTACAAATAAGAACTCACTCGACTAGCCTATACCCAGCAATTCACATTCTCAAACAGTCGCCGAATTCAAATCCACATATAGGTCATATTACTCATGTGTAAAAATCAAATCAGGTCTATTACATGTACGTAAGAGCACACTCGCCAAAACAAGTTCAAGTCCTAAATGAGCTCATTTTAGTCTGTCTCAGACAGTTCAAGTATTGCAAACCCCTTTGATCAGTCCAATAACAAGGTTACATGTTAGAATCATCCACGCTTTAACCTTTCCATCAAAACTCACCTCAAGTGCAATCAAGATACAGACCCTTATTCTAACGCACTTTACTATATGATACCCAAGTACAAGAATCCACAATAAGACAATTCACAACTCGAGCCGGCCGGTCCCAAGAGCAAACCATCCATATTAGAGATTCCCACCTGGCATAACTAACTAAGGTCTCCAACAATAGACAATCGTTCCACACTTAACAAGTCAATTCCCACAGTCCGAGAACCTTCTCCCGGCACGAGCTCAAAAGGAGCTCTGATACCATCTGTGACGACCCCACCTCCCCCTAAGGCGTACCAAAGGGTTCGGCGGACCGCCTGCCCAGCTCTCGCCAGGACTCACTCACTATCTCTATCGAATAATGTACACACAACCATGAACCATAAATAACAATCCCAATTCAAGCTTATAATTTACATTGATAGAAATCGAGGTACAAAGTCTCAATATACTCAAACTGGTTCAAGGCGTATACAATCCAAATACAAAACATTCTATTCGAGGAATAGCACGAGTACAAGTCAAAAATCAAACAACTAGTCTATGCTAGACTTTACATATCTCGCACCTCGCTCGTACCCCTGAAAGGAAAACAAATGGAGTGGAATGAGCTAAAAGCCCAGTGAGGTTTCAAATAGCAAATTGACCATTATTTATAAGTACGAGTTTTCGTTATAGCCAAGTAACGAGCATAAAGTGTTCATGAAGTGTTCATAAATGTGAACAGTAACACGTCAAGTAGCAATCTTAAAATGAGCGAGTGTAAAAGTTTTTCAAAAGAAACAATAATCCAACAAACAATAAGTATTCCAAAGCATAAGGATACGGATGGCTCTCAGGAGCCAAATTCCCCTTTGCATTACCAGAAGCTTGATCACGTAGTAGTTGACACTCCGTCAACTTTCAAGTAAGTAACCAATCCAGTAGAACACCACTTAAACGACTCTCCGTCCACCGTTCAACCCCCAGCTGGGCCCAAAATCCTCAAGAACATGGGTGGTAATACTCGAGTATACCGATTAGTCGAGGAGATATCACTCCACTCGACAATACAAGAGACCCAGGGTTCGTTACCCAATCGACCAAGCCCTTGCCGGCTCGACTAGAGTAACTCGCCACAGGGTTTCTGGAATTCCAGGAAGTGCGCGCATCATAATCAAGTATATCAAGTCAATTGCAACAATAAACAAGTATATCACGTAAGGGCAAGTGCGATAAAGTACACTCTTGCCCTTACAATTCACGTATATAACATGTAATCGGATTGGTCACGTATCAAGTTCAAGTATCAAGTTCAATTTGGTATTTGAAAGCACTCACCAAAAGATATAGTGCCTTTACTGGTCACTTTCAGGTTATACTCCGGGTTCGGAGTCCAAATCTGCGATAAAACTCAGTTTGAGAACTTTGAAACATGACTAAGATTCGAAACTTAGACGTTTCGTTCAATAAAATCAAGAAATTGAAATTCACTCGGATGGTAGTCGTGAAACACTTGCTCGCTTTTTAAATGGTAAAACTTTGTAACATTTATACTTGAAATTGTCTTGCAAGTTGAAGTACAAGGAAAACATACTTCGAGCAATCATTATTTCATTTCTCAAGGGTACAAGTTCGGCCAAGTCCTTACTTATATACCTCGAAACAAGAAGACTCAAGTACCCTAGATGGTTCAAGTACTATTCATATCAATTCGACCCAAGTCGCAAGTGTATTTATATAGTCCTCGAGCGTAAATTCGGGCAGCATGCCCTTTGTGTTTACCTAATTTTCCAGCCTTTTAGGCTTCATTGTTTTTCTCAAACACAACCCAACATTACATATCTCAACAATTCAAGCCAAAAGCCGTTCCATAGGCTCACAATATCATAAAAACAAGATTCACAACAATTACAAGTGCAGAAATTTAACTTAGTACAAGACAGATTTGACGTACAATTGCGGAAATAACATATCCGAGGCTACGCTTATTGGATTGAGGCATAACCTATGCCGTTTCGAAGCTAAGACACAGGGCTACAATATTCATGAGGTCACTTAGTCCAGTTTCTAATGTAACTTGGTCAAATTCTCGGATTACTAAACCAGAAACCAAATCGTCGGCTGTTTAAAGGCAGAACACTGTAATGGACAAAACTCAGTGTACACAAGTCCGAATCAGGTGTTCTTAGAGGCATTTTAAAGCTACTTCAGAGCACTACAACTTTCATGTTTTGGTCCAGAGCTAAATCAGAATGGATCCTGGTCAAAAATCATGATAAACTGGACTCAACTGAAGAAACGGACTACTGGGAAATTCTTAAAGCAGTAGGGGTATTTTGGACTTTTCACGTTCTGTGTTGCTCCGATTGAGCTGAAATTTTGTAGGCACCTATAAAACACCATTCTCTACAACTTTCCTTCTTTGACCAAAGGCCAATTCGGCCTCTAACATACAGATACAATTTCGGACAGAATGCTTGGGAAATTTTCCAGAAATCTGGAATTTTTAGCTCTAAGTGTAGTTTCCTCAAATTTCTGGTTCCAATCACCACTAAACAACCTTATATAACTTTAATTGCAACATTCATGCATCATACATCAACTTGAGCAGAAAATCAGGAACCCTAGTTCATCAAATAAATTGGGGAAAACTACTAAAACATGCTAATCATCCATAATCTCACCCTAAAATCAAGTTGCCCATCTTAATTTAACCAAATTAAAAGCAAAACTTGGAGAGATAATCTCTCTTACCTTGAGTAGAGGTCACTATGAGTAGTCCAAGCTTCCTTCCTTCAAAAACTTACCACAAATCAACACTTAGTCACTCAAGAACAAGTTTAATCGGTTTACTTTGTTTATTTTCTCACTAAGTTGTTGGATTTGAAGATGAAATGGAAGGTTTGCTCTCTTGTTTTTCCTCTCTCTCACTCACGGTTCTTCAGCAGCAAAATGAAGAGGAATGAAGCTAAGTGTTGGTCTTATAAGAAGTAAGAAGGTTAGAGTTAATTATGACCACAAATTTCTACTAACACTTGGACTAATCTTGTCCACTAATTTTTCTCTTTCTTCCCCTTGCTTCTTAGCCACAAATTTCGGTCCTTCTTAGCTGAATATAAGAAGATATTTTGGCTTAAATATCAATGAGCTTGTGGTGCAAGAAAGTGGTAGTCCAATGGTGCGTTCAAACGGTAGTGCGCGGGACCCGCCGGTTCGCGCCGTTTTCTTAAAAACTCACGTACTAGGTTTTTTTCTTTCCATTCACTAACCTTGTCTCATGGCTACTACTCACATATTATTTCTCACTTAAAACTCACTTTTAATCATCAAATTGATCCTTGGCTAGTACCGAAAATTCATCCGGCGGAAAAATCGAAAAACCCTAATTTTGCTCAAATCTTGAAACCGAAGTGTAAAACCCTATTTCCAGGTTCATCTGCACTTATTGTTGAACGATTGGGTAGTAGGGCCTTAATAAATAATAATTTTCAAATAAAAGGAAATTTTTAAGAAAACGTGAGGAATTTTCCAATTCCAATGATTAAATTTAGGGTTTCAATCAAAATGTGAGAGATTTAGGAGAACCGGTTAGTCACAAGTAAACTAGGGTTTTTGATTAAAACATTAGGGTTTCTAGTCTTTTAAAACAAAATAAGGTTTTAAATCAAACCCAAAGAAATACACTTTAATATTTTCTTCACAAACAACCTCCTAATATTCGGGATGTTACAAACAACTTGGATAATCAATAACTACTTGGACAGATTCGGACAAACAACAAAACCCTAGCCGCAAAACCCTAGCCGCGCCTGTTTTGTTTTGTTTTTTTTTTGTATGCAGATTCGGCAAGGCTAATTGCTGGGCAGAATGGATGTCACTAGAGTATGAAATCTGGGCAGATTGGGACTAACAATAATAACACACAGCTGTCCAGAAATTTGATGCGACAACAACAAGAACTAGCGAACAGAAAATTTTTTTTTTTTTTTGACAAACAAAACAGCAACGGACAGACTTGCAGACTCAAAACAAACAGCTATGGAAACGTAAAACAAAACAAAAGCAACGACCAGAATTCTAGAGAACAAACGAAGGAAACGGCTCAACAAGTAACAATTCGAACAGAAAAATATATATATATATATTTTTTAACAAACAAGGCAGCGGAAAATTAAGGAAAACTAAGACAAGACGACGGATATAACGGAAGATACCTCCACCAAAGCTCTGAAGCCAACTGATACGTTCCTCGATCCACGGTCGAGACACGTAGCACGTTTGCCCAAGGATCTAGCGGGGATGTCCTACGCTTGGTTTGCGGAACCTTTACTCAAACGGACAACTCGATTTGATTGGAGGTGGTAGACGACACTCCGATGAAGGTGAATACTCCAGGGGAATAGGTCGGATGAACAATCAAGGACAGGACGCGAGATTGCTCAATAACCCTTGCCAAGCAAGTTAAAGGCACGAATTCTTTATGAAAGAAAACGAATGCACTAAGAATTTTATTAATCAAAAGCTAGTCCTTAACCTTACAAAGCTAGCCTATTTATAGGCTAAGGAAAACAATAAAGAAACCCTAAGTAATCCTAAAAGGGGTGGTCGGCCATCTTAGTGTAAGGTGGGCCGGCCCATTCTACTAAGTAAGCTATT
This sequence comes from Coffea arabica, assembly GCF_036785885.1. Classification (NCBI taxonomy): domain Eukaryota; kingdom Viridiplantae; phylum Streptophyta; class Magnoliopsida; order Gentianales; family Rubiaceae; genus Coffea; species Coffea arabica. The sequence continues at coordinate 41,618,101 of NC_092320.1, read as the reverse complement.
CCAATAAGTGTCAAAGGCTAAGGCCCTACTCGGCCGAATCCCTTGGAGACCCACTTGAGTCGTCATGGGCTTGGATCAAGGTGTAATTGGCCCAGTGGTCTTTCTCTAAGCCCTCAATATCTTTGTGAACTCCATGTTGGTCTTGGACGACTCTCACCAGGGCTTGGAGTGATTCTTTGAACAGCTTGGCCCGTGAACGTGTGACTGGGCCCAGTGGGACTCGGACTGGGTCATCGCGTGGGCCGAGGCCCGTGCACACATCACTTGGCGTATAGTTGATGGTCTCTTAGGTTTTGTAAGACAATTCTCAAGTGCTGCTCATGCTCTTCACGTGTCTTGGAATAGACTAGAATGTCGTCGATGAAGACTACAACAAATCGATCCAGGTAGGGCTTAAAAACCCTATGCATTAAATCCATGAAGGCGGCAGGAGCATTGGTTAGTCCAAAGGGCATAATTGCGAACTCGTAACGCCCATATCTCGAGTTGAAAGCGGTTTTCGGAATATCCTCCTTCCTGATTAATAACATGTAATACCCTTGGCGGAGATCCAGTTTCGAAAAGACCACCGCTCCCTGCAACTGATCAAACAACTCATCTATGTGGGGCAGTGGATACTTATTTTTCACCGTAATATTATTCAGGCCCCGATAATCGATACACATCCTCAACCCACCGTCCTTTTTCTTCACAAACAGCACAGGGGCTCCCCAAGGAGACCCACTCTCTTGAATGAATCCCCGCTCCAAAAGATCCTGTAATTGCAACTTTAGCTCCTTGAGCTCAGCAAGAGCCATTCGGTATGGTGTTTTTGAGATAGGTGAGGATCCCGGTAGCAGGTCTATTTTGAATTCAATCTCTCTTTCCGGAGGTAGAGCTACTAACTCATCAGGGAATATATCCGGAAATTCCTTTACTATGGTCATGTCTTCCACCTTTAACTTATCCGTGGGGGTATTAATCAGAAAGGCTAAAAATCCTTGCGCCTCTCTACTTAGCAGTTTCCTAGCCCGAATGCCCGAAATCAAAGCAGATGAGGCTAACCTACCCCTCATATCCAACTTTATGGTTGCCTCACCAGGGATGCGGAATTCTACCACTTTTGTTTTACAGTCCAGTTGGGCATTATACTTGGCTAGCCAATCCATACCCAATATCACATCATACCCTTTGAGGACTAAGTTTATCAAGTCCCCTAACAATCTCTTCTCTCCTACCCACACTTCACAATCCTTATAAACCATACTAGTAACCAAACGTTGATTCCCCGTAGGTGTACTAACTTCTAGGTCGTATGGTAAACTAGCAGGTTTTATAACGATGCCACACATGAAAGCAGGGTTAACAAAGGAATGGGTGGCACCAGGATCAATTAAAACTTTGGCAAAGCGGTGAAAAATAGGGATCGTACCTTCTACGACCTCCGAGGAATCTGGGACCTGTTGGGGCTCTAAGGAATACACTCGAGCTGGCACCTTAGGTTTGGGCCCATCTCCCCTGACTGGTCCAGCATTGGTCTTTGGCGCGGTTTGAGCCCCCTTTCCGTCTTGCTTTAAAAGTGGGCAGGTAGCAAGCTGGTGGTCTGCGCTTCCGCAATGCAGGCATTTGCCCCCTTTCTTCCAGCAACTATCTTCGGAGTGATTCGGCTTTCCGCAGTATCCACAAGGCCCACGGGATGCCAAACCGGAACCCTTCTGGAAGTTTCCGCCTTGGCCTCTTCCGGCTGAGCCACCCCTGGACTGAGCCCCTCTGCCGAAACCTGTCTGTCGTCCACCTCCAGCTCCTCGTCCAAACTTGGAGGGAGTACTTTTATCCCCTTGTCCAGAGCTGCTTCCAGGAAAACCCCGCTTCTTCGCCTGGAAGTTCCGTACTTGGACCTTGGCACTCTCTACTCGTTGGGTTTTCTCAACGGCCTCGCTAAAAGCGTTAATCTGGGCCACCACAAGGTCCTTCTGAATTTCCACATTCAGGCCCTGAATAAAACGCCTGATCCGCCGTTGTTCCATCACAATTAACTCAGGGGCAAACTTAGATAAGCGCGTGAACTGGCTTTCATACTCCGCTACGGATTGAGCCCCTTGGCGGAGTCGAATAAACTCATCTTCCTTCCTCTCCTGAACTAGAGGAGGGAAAAATTTCGTGTTAAACTCTCTCATAAAATTTACCCAAGTCCTGGGCGTTTGTTCCCGTTCCCATTTTTGCCGTATGACATTCCACCAGGAACGGGCCGCCCCTTCAAGCTGGAAAACGGCAAAAGTTACCTGTCGTTCTTCGGTATAGTGCAGGGCAGCGAAAATATCGACCATCTTTTCGAGCCACCTTTCGGCAACATCCGGATCGGATCCCCTAATGAACTTGGGTGGAGCAAACTTTTGAAATCGTTCGAGAGCTCTGTCTTCGCTCTCGACATGATTGCCAGGGTTTCCAGGATTAGGGTCTGGATTCTGGCCTTGTTGCTGCACCACTTGTGCCAGCAGGTTGGTCATTTGCTGCATAGCGGCAGCGATTTGCACATTGGGGTCAAGGTTAGGTCCAGATGAAGTTTTCCCAGTACCCCTATCCGGTATGGGTTGTCTATTTTCGCGCCCACGTCCCCGTCCACTACATGTTCCTTCCATAAACTTTACTTGGTCTAGGCAATTGTACTAAACCAATATAATAACAATGCATGTAAGTAAAACCCAAAAACTTTTAAAAACATATATATACATTCCAAACAAGGCACACAACACACATAGCAACAAGCAGTCAAGTCAAGTACAAACATGGACAATCCCCAAGGGAATGGCCTCATCAAAAGAAATATACACATAACTAATCTAGACGTACAAAACGATTAGCTAAGGCTCTTTCCCTATCCGCCCTATGTATAGAAACAAAACTATCTCAAAGACCCTAGGAGTCATAACCTAGTCCGACGACGAGCTAGTAGACCCACTGGACGGAGTGGATCCAACCCCAGCCTCAGGCCCCGCACAAGAGTCCTCGTCACTCACGCCCTCGACCACGTCCGCGCAAAGGTTCAAGATCGATGCAGCTCGAACCTTAACCTTTTGAGCTCTCTTGGACTCGCGCTCACGTGTCTCCCTAAGCTGAGTGCAGAGGTCATCAACCCTATCCTCTACCTCTAGCACGTCGTACTCCAAACCCTTAATACGCTCGGCCTGTCTCTCATTGGCCGCCCTAAGCTGGGTCACCTCGACCTCAAGTTGAGCATTCTCTCCGGCCAACTCCTTACGCTCCTCGGCCACGGCCAACACTAGAGTGTTAGGGTAAGCATACTTATGTCGACACTCACACCGTCTGAGGCGGTTAGCTGGGCTCCAACGAACCACGACCCCTCCTGGCCGAATCTGGTAGGGGATCACTGGAAGCGCTTCACGAGGTTGCTCTCCAGCTGGGGGACTATTAGGGTCACCCTGACCGTCCATCCTACACCAAATGAGTAAATAAGCATAAATAATCTTAAAGGACGTAATCAAAAGAATCCTCAAATCAAGCAATTCTAATACACCCAGGCCAATTCAAACCTAGGTTCTGATACCACCTGTGACGGCCCCACCTTCCCCTAAGGCGAACCAAAGGGGTTAGCGGACTGCCTGCCCAACTCTCGTTAGGACTAAGGTTCAGCTTAGAGCGATCTAATATGTTCCGGACCATAGAACGCGCGTAAACAAGTTAAAATCCCAAAATAAAAAAAAATGAAATCGGAGTCGGCCACGAATAGTAACCGACACGTCAAAACCCAACCAAACGTCAAGCGAGTATTTACATGTTGAAATTTAGCATATACAATCCAAAGTGGCATACCAAAGTTATTCAAAAGTGGATACAAATACAGTTTGCCAAATCAAAAGAGAAATTGACCCAAAAGTACATTTAGGGTTTCAGTCAATGAGCTATACAAAAGATATGTCCAACTAGCTCAATTCGGCAACCAACTATCAATTGCAGTGCAAAAGTATTTATTTTCCTGTAAGGAAAACAAAAGGGAATAGGGTGAGCTAATTGCCCAGTGAGATAATACTACTCCAAGCAACCAAGTTCATAGATGCATCAAGCTTTTCAGTCCAATTCATCAAAAGTAAATAAAGACACACATCAATAACGATGATAAAAGGATACGGGCGACTCTCAAGAGCCCTTTTCCTCGTTTGCATTCTTGATCGGATCTCATTGACTCTCCGTCAATGTTTAAAAGTAACCAACCGTAGACTTCACTTTACTTCCATTCCTTCCACCTAACATTCCCCTATCGGGCCCGAACTCCAAACACTTGCACTGTGGTATTACTCGAGTATACCGGAATCGAGAGTTTCTCATACTACAAGATTCTATAACAGTCCCCAAGGTTCATTAATTGGCACGACCAAGCCCTTGCCGACTCGATTCGATCAACTACCAATGGGGTTGAGCTCAATGGTAACAATCATGGTCATTGGATACTCGTCCAAACGACACCAAGTCAAGTACTTTCATTTCATGTAACATTCCAATGACATGATAAGCAATAAGTGAGAGTGATAAAGTACACCCTCACTTCAATCATTTAACATTCAACGCATCAAATTCAAGTGTCAAAGCCATATAGTAACACACAAGTGAGTAGTACACTCACCAAACTTGCAAATGGTGTTTCATGCACTTCCGTCAAAAAAACGTCGTGAACCACCGTCACGCCCTAAAACATGCAAAAAAGTACAATGAGACTCGATAACGAGTCATAAACCAATGCCAAATATGACCCAATAGGGTTCCATAAGCATATACAAGCATTAGAGGAAACCAGAAAAATCCGGAAATGGAATTAGCTTTAGCCCTGAAAAAATAGTTTTTGACCTCATTTTGCGGTAATGGCACCAAAGGCACTACCATTATCAGATGAAGGTGCAAGACCCACCATTTCGAAGCTAAGAGATAGGGCTACAATGTTCCAGAAGGCAACTCTGTCTAGTTTCGAGTGTAACAAGGTCAAAAATGCAAGATACTACACCAGAACCGGAAAAACAGATTCACAAAACGCATTCTGGTGTAAACATCATAAAACAAGCTACCTAAGTCCAAATCCAGTAATTCCAAAGCCATCCGAAAGCTTAGAAACAGGGATATATTTCATCAGAAGACCTCAACAACCAACTCTGAAGCATTTCTAACCAAAATAACCAATTACTGACACAATTCTCAAATTCTGGTAAAACCAGGATAGCAAGGGTAATTTCGACTTTTCTCAAGCTACACTACTCCGATTGACCTGAAATTTTGTAGGCATCTCTAAAATATCATTTCCTACAACTTTTATGTTTTAACCCAAGGCCAATTCGGCCCCTAACTATGAGCTACTATGCCAGGCAGAATGTAGATCAAAGAAACCCTACTTTCCAATTTTCTTTCTAAAACAGAAATTGTTTGCAATTATCCACTTTTTCCACCTCCTAGATCCCTTACATACCAATTCCAATTATCATACATAGCCACACAATCATATTCATATTAAAACAAAAAAATCACCAATAATTATAAAACTTCACCAATTCAACCAAAAATCAAAATATAATCCATAAAGTTGCATCTTATACCACCACTAATCATAAATTAAGCATCATTAGAGGGAGGAGAGTGGTTCTTCACAACTCACCTTAGAAATAAGAGAGAGAGAGCAACTAGTCCTCTTAATTTTCCAAATAACTCCACAAAACACCTCACTATCACTCCCTTAATGTTTTCTATGGAGCAAAAACAAGATTCAATGGTTGATTTGGTAGATTGGAGCAAAGCTTGGAGAGTTTTCTTTCTTTTGCTTAGAGAGAGAGAGAGAGAGAGAAAGAGAGAGAGAGAGAGAGAGCTGGCCACAATAGGTAAGATTTTTGATGATTTTTCGTAATTTTTGGTTTATTTAAGTCAAATGGTAAAACAAGAAATAATGGTCAAAAGTTTCTACCAACCCTATGGTGACACTTGTCACCTAATTAATGCATCTCTATCTTTTTGTTTCCTCTCAAACCAATCCAAATAGCAACCTCTACTTATCTCTTAACACCCGATAATTTAAACCCAATATCCAAAACTTAACCTAGTTGGCCGAATTTTTCCGAACTTTTCGCACTAGCGGGTCCCACGTCCGGCATACGCTCTTAATTTTTCAAAATCACCTGAAAAAATCACCTAAAAACACTAGAAAAATCACCTAAAAACTCTATTTACTCACAAAAATTATCTAGAAATTTTCCTAATCACGAAAATGCAGAAAACAAGCCATGAAAGATACTAAAACCTAGAAAATGGGAAAAAATTACGGGTTCTCGCAAAAGATCTTACCCAACACCTTTACCTGTCGGTTTAGGTAGGTGAGAAATGCTGCTCGAGCCCAATAACCGTTCACCAACCTTTTCCACAAGAGTAATCAAGGGTGTAAGACACAAACGTGGATGAAAAATGAGGTGGAATGGCCGATTTTGGAGGGAGGTAGTGGTGGACAGCAAGGAAGGCACCCTAAGGACAAGAAACACTAGTTTCCAAAAGGTAGGAGTAGATTCCTAAAATGTAGGAGTGGTATCCTAAAACGTAGGAGAGAAAGTAGGGGAGTAGCCAAGTGGAAAACAAAGGAGTTATCCAAGTGTTTTACTTATTTTGGAAAAACAAGTTAAGTTTGGAAACTCTGTTAGAAACCCTTTCTTGAATAACTTTAGTAACCCCCAAAATCCTCTACAAGTGGGCTAGCAAATCAGATTTGGTTTCTACCTTGTCCACCGAATTTTCCAGATTTTCTTTCTCCTCCAAAATTCCCTCACCAAGGTCGGTTGGGACTCTATAAAGTTCCTTAAGGCAGCCGACTCCTCTCACACACAACCCGAGCTCTCACACACACAAACCAGATTCGGTCTTCCCCCATTGTGCAACAACCAAGACAGCTTCAACTATGGCTTCGCGGCAAGAAGATGCAAGTGCCCTCACACAAGCTTCACCCCCACGAGTTGCTCAAGCCGCTCCCAAGAACTTTACTCCTAGGCCAAGGAAGCCCTTCACCACCACAAGAGAGTATGGGAAGTTGTTTATTTGAAGGGAGGTTCAAGTTTTCAAGAAACAAAGTGGTCAATAAATTCAAGAACCTCGAAGGGTGGTTCAAGTTATCAAGGCAGTTCAAGTTATCAAGGCACAAGGTGATCAAGAATTGCAAGAAGAGGTAGGACAAAACTTTTGAGTTTCTTTCCTTTTGCAATTTTCTGGTTTGGTTTAGAAACAAGATGTAATGGTAGTTGTCTTGGCAATAAAGAACCGAGTTCTTCCATTTTTTTTTTCTTGTTCGACCCTCTTGTCCTAGTCGAATGGTTTTCTTTCTTTTCTTTTTCGTTTCTATTTTTTTTTACTTAAAGAACAACACAAATACTTGGCTGAAGTAGTAAAATTCCAGAAATAATGTCAGCCCCACAACTCGTAATAATGCACAACCCAAGTCCCTCAAGAACTAGTAAGATACTTTCAAGATTTTCAAGAACTTCTAGGTAGTAACCAAGAACTTCAAGAAACTCTAAAATCTTGTAGATTCTCTTTAAGATTTCACCACACCAACAAGTTTTAACCCAAAATCAGATTAGAAAATTAAGAAAACAGTTTGGATGACTCATGAACCGAGTTGGACAGATTTGAAAAAAATAAACCCTTGCCGTCAAAGCTAAACCCTAGCCGTCGCCTACTTGCCTTCTTGTGGCTTCGGCTTGGACTACCTACTTGGACAGAATTTGGATGCAACAAGGACACAAGATACGGTCAGGTTATCAACGGGAACAACGACACATGCATGGACAGATTTGACGAAAAACAATGAACTCTAGCGAAGAAGGAAACCCTAGCCGCCACCCAAGTGGGTCTTCTTGTTGCTCAAGCAACTACTAACTAGCAAGACAGATTTGCATGTTCAACCAGAATTTTTGGACACCATGAGTGCACACAACCACGGACAGCAACTTTGGATAGAAAGTGATGCCAACGACGGAACACTAAACTTGATTTTCAAGGTACTACGGTCAGAAATTGAAGACGCACTACAAGACACAACTTGGACAGAATGGAACACACTTACGGCTAGAATTCGTTAATGCAACGAGTGATCAAGACTACGGTCAGAGATTTAACATAAAGGAACCAGTTTTGACACGGAAAACAAAGGAACAAAGCGCCGACAGAAATTCTTTTTTTTTTTTTCCAACACGGCAACAGAAACAAGGAATTCTGGATGACAAATAAAGACAAAAACAATGGATATAACGGAAGATACCTCAACCAAAGCTCTGAAGGCAACTGATACGGTCCTCGATCAACTTGTTTCGAGACACGTAGCACGTTGCCCAAGGATCTAGCGAGGTGGTCCAACGCTTGGATTGCGGAACCTAGAATCAAACGGACGACACGATTTGATTACAGGCGGTAAAACGATGACTCCAATCGAGGTGGTTACGCAAATGGATAGGTCGGTAGAACAATCATGGATAAGACGTAAGATTGCTCAATAACCCTTGCCAAAGCAAGTAGAAGGCTCGAATCTCTCTTAACAAGAAGAATCGAAAATAAACAAACTTTATTTTTAAAACGTCTACCTTCAAACCTCACAAAGCTAGCCTTTTTATAGGCTAAAGGTTACTAAAAATCCTAAGGGAAGCATTCGGCCATCTTGGTGTCAAGATGGGCCGGCCCATGCTCTACTAAAGCGTCTAATCTAACTCTAAGTAATCACTAAGACCTAAAGCCCTATTCGGCCAACTTACTTGGAGGCCCACTTGACTCTTCATGGGCTTGGATCATGGTGTAGATGACTTTCTTGTCTCCTTCTAAGCCTTCAATATCTCTATGGACTCCATGTTGGTCTTGAACCATTTGAACAAGGCCTTGGAGGGATTCTTTGAAGAGCTTGGCTCGCGCACATGTGACTAGGCCCAATGGGACTTGGACTGGGTCATTATGTGGGTTGAGGTCCGTACACACATCAAAGCGACACGCTCGATGGGTGGCCTTCATTGATAGTTTCCCATTTGTAATCAAATACAAGGCCGGGAAGAGCAATGTGGTTTTGTACACACTCATTACCACTCTTGATGCTAAACTTCTTGGATTTGAATTACTTAAAAATGCTTACACTAATGACCCAGACTTTGGAGCTATTTTTGTTGACCTTCCATGGTTCAACGGTGAGAACTACTCTATTTCTCAAGGGTATTTGTTCTTCAAGGACAAACTATGCATTCCCGCTTGCTCCATGCAAGAGCTACTTGTTAAGGAAGCACATGGTGGAGGTCTTATGGCCCATTTCGGAGTCACCAAAACACTGGCTATCCTCCAAGAGCACTTTTATTGGCCCAAAATGAAGTGCGATATAGAACGCATGGCTCAAAGGTGTGTGACTTGTCACCATGCCAAGTCTAAGGTAAACCCCTGTGGACTCTACACTTCATTACCCATTCCTACTACTCCATGGATTGACCTTTCTATGGACTTTGTACTTGGACTACCTAGGACTAGGTATGGTCATGACTCTGTGTACGTGGTTGTAGATCGATTTAAAAAATGGCACACTTCATTCCATGTCACAAAACTAACAATGCTAAACACATAGCTGACCTGTTCTTTAGGGAAATTATTAGATTGCATGGTATGCCATGCACCATCGTTAGTGATAGAGATGTCAAGTTCCTTAGCTATTTCTAGAAAACTTTATGGGGTAAACTAGGAACTAAACTCTTATTCTCTACTTCTAGTCACGCTTAAACTAATGGTCAAACTGAAGTGGTTAATAGGACACTTTCCACCTTGTTGCGTGCAATTATCAAAAGGAATTTGAAATCATGGGAAGATTGTTTGCCACATGTTGAGTTTGCCTACAACCGCATAGTCCATAGTACCACACACTACTCCCCATTTGAAGTCGTTTATAGGTTTAATCCTCTCACACCTTTAGATTTATCACCTTTACCTGTGACTGAACGAACTAACATGGATGGATTGAAATGAGCTGAGCAAATGCGTGCCTTGCACCAAAAGGTAAGAGATAATATTGAGAAACGCACATTCCAGTTTATTCGTCATGCTAACAAGGGTCGTCGTAAGATGATTTTTGAGCCAGGTGACTGGGTGTGGATTCACATGTGCAAGGAGAGGTTCCCCGTGGCTCGACGCAACAAACTCTTGCCAAGAGGGGATGGTCCTTTCCAAGTAGTGGAGCGCATCGATGACAACGCATACAAATTGAACCTACCGGGTGAGTACGGTGAACCTTTAATGTGGCTAATTTAAGCCCTTTTCTTGCAGACGATGAGCTTGATTTGGGGACAAATCGCCTTCAAGAGGAGGGGAATGATGCAAGAGGAGGGGTGGCCAACCTTGAGCCCATGAAGGAGAGCCGCATGGAATTCAATGGCCCAATGACAAGGGCTCGTGCCAAGAAGATCAAAGAGTCCATGCAAGCACTCGTTTGTACCACCTATGAGGGAATTGACCATGCACGTCTTGAAACCAAACTTGAGCAAGACAAAACAATCCGTTACACTCTCATTCAAGCCCAAAAGTCAAGCGAAATGGAGTTTGGAGCTCCATTCGAGGATTAAAGTCTCGTTTTTTGTTTTCTTGAGTTAAGTGTTTGAAATAAGGGCTTACTTTCAACAAGCTTTAATTTGTACACAAGCACAGGAGGTCATTCCTAGATCCATTGGGGGGTTTTTAACAGGGGGGCTCGTGTCACGATTTTTACTTCAAAAATTCACCAACAAGATTAGGTATACCAAAGAAAGGGAATATCACAAACTTCTTGTGAACAAACAGGAAAATTCATATGAAATTCACCTTCACCTCCGAAGATTAATGACGAAAGGTTGCTTTGTTTATCTGCGATTGGAAAAATATCAATTAGATCTATTGAAATATCCACCTTTTGCTTTTAATAGTCTATTATCTTGTTTTATTTAGTTGATGCAAGCCCTCATAGATTTGGCCAAGCCCACTAATCCACAAGGCAGCCGAAACTAAGTCCTTATTTTTAGGAAATAAGTGATTCCAAATCACTTTAGGTTTTCTTTGCTATGTAAGGCTATAAATAGCCCACACCACCAACAGTTTTATTCATTGAATAATATTTCAGAAATTTGAGTGTTTACACTTTTCTCTTGTCTAAGAGAGTCCCATTGAATACTTGAGAATTACTCGAGGGTATTCGATTGAGAAGTACACGCCTTGATTGTGGCGTTCCTCTACTTATAACATTGTCTCAATTACTCAAGTGTTATAGGTTGAGGTTGAGTCCAAGGTTTGCATCATAGAGTTAGGGTTTCGAGTGTTACTTCGCTCACCAACTTGATTCCTCGTCTAGATCCGGGCACTACGTGATACGAGTTCTGATGAGGAGGTTGAGGGAGCTATCCAAGTGGAGAAAGTGAAGGTGCCATTGGGGCTTATGACACGAGCTCGCGCGAAGAGATTAAATGAGACACTATAAACATTGGTTCGTGCGGCCCGAGAGTCGAGTGGAGAGCCAAAGTTCATCGAAGGCCTCAACGAAGCTAGGCTTGTTGTCCTAGTTTCGGCCATCACTGAAGATTAGAAACCCATGAGTCGGCTAAGGGGTCCATTGTGACAGCCCCACCTCTCCCTTGGGCAAACCCTAGGGTATCAGCGGACTGCCTGCCTAACTCTCGCCGGGACTCAGTCGTTCAAAGTACTAATATCATCAATGAAACGAATGTAACATTTGACAATGCAGGGGATTGAAACACTAACTCAAACATGATCACTAATCCAACAATTCAGCTTAGTACATATATCATCGTATGCCAACTTACCACGCTTCACTCAAAATTACATAATATAAATCACCCTTAAGAATTTAAGCTTACAAGTCTGCTTAAACGAAAGTTACAACCTCAAAACGCAAGAACGGCAAAATAAAGCTAAGAAAGCCCTCGATCAAATCCCTTCCCGATCTGTTAAGGAAAACAAAGGGAATGGGGTGAGCTAAAGCCCAGTGAGGTTCCAGGTAAACAAGTAAACACATAGCCACATAAAATCACAAAATAGCCAACTAAACACCATACAGCAAAATAACAGTTTAATCACAATTCAATTCAAGGATACGGGTGGCTTTCAAAAGCCAAAGGTCCACTTGAGCTTGATCATAATTGCCTCCTGTTGACACTCCGTCAACACTTGTAACAGTATATAGGTCCGTAGAACAACACTTTCACCAGTCTCCGTCCCCCAAACAACCCCCCACCGGGCCCGCACTCCATAAACAGTAGTTTGGTAATACTCGAGTATACCAGGAATCCGAGTTTCCAATGCTCAAGGATTCCAATAAAGCAGTATCAAGTCGAGGATTTTATCACTGGTGGTGCTGGACAACACAACAAGCAAGCACAACGGCTATGCTTCACCAGGGACATCCAGGCAAGATTCAATTTCCAGTGAACAGTAAACAGTCCTCAAGGTTTATCGGCCTTCTCAACCAAGCCCTTGCTGGCTCGATACAACCGACTCACCTATGAGGTTGGGTACCCAAACAGTAACAGTAGTTGGCGGAATGTCATCCACGCAACTTAAGCACGGTCATGTATAGCAATATCTCATTTCATATTACTTCATTCAGTAAGTAGAGCCTCAGTGGAAAACAAGGAAGGTCAAGTGCGATAAAGTACACACTCGCCTCGATTTTAACTGAAACAGTGTTTGGCTCAAACAATAGCAAATCAACGATTTCAAGTATGCAAGTATTCCACATAACAAGTAGCAAGTAGTGAAACACTCACCTGTCAAGCAAAAGTAGCAATTGACATCAAACGTCTCAGTTACGATCACCTTTGTTGCCCAAACCTAGGTCAACGAGCGAAACCATTAACAATTGGATTCGTTCCTTACTCAAGTATAGGTTCATTAAGAGACCAAGTGAGTAGCCTAAGCTACTTAATCTATCATGCAAATGAGGTCCAAACCATGGGAAAAGTTGATAAGAAAACAAGTTTGGTATGTACATGAAAGTTCGGCAAAAGAAGGGTTTCACCGAAGCTCAAAAGTTTCATTACGGTTAAACTGTCTCGCCCGACCAGCCTCGGGAAAATGGTCACTGTTCATGGTAGGAGAGTCAGAATTAGGTTCCATCAATTGCGTTGGAAACTAGGTTCTTAAGGTTAAATTTGTCGTGAAGAAACCATTTCCAAAATCCCAGCTTAAGTGGCTCAAAATTAAGAAGACAAAAGAAATTTCTGGACTGCCTCGGATGAACAGTACCGCACGGGCAGCCGACTTCCACGACTTGCCACGGATTGCTCGGGACGAACCGGAACATGAGCCAGGTACCATTTTAAAGCTCTAAGAGTCTATTTTCCAATGCCACAAACGGTACTCAATTCAGATCAGTGAGTAAAACGTTATAGCCTTTACAACATCGCTGGACAGAAAGTTTCTGGACCTAGTCCAGTTTTGTCCCTTTGCTTGCAACTCAAAATTTACTCAACCAAATTGGCTAATTTTTTGTAGACAACCTCTACACACATAACCCAACATATATCACTCACATTTGTAGCCAAAATATGCATGAAACATCAGGGCAAAAACCGGACAGCAAGCTGAACAGTTTCGGTCAGCATCCTTAATTGTTTCCCAACTTTCACTCTTCTCATTATTTTCACCTTTTGCACATCTCAAGTGTTACATCTAACCATATAAGGTTTTAAAACATATCAATACCTCATAAACATAAATGAATAAGAGTTGAACATTTCATCAAACACTTGGTGTGCATACTAACAATTCATCCACTACTTGTTTAATTCAAGGGGTTAACTTTCAATTCCAACCACAACAACTTGCAATTCATGATTAGAGCTTATAGTAGATGATCTAACACATAAAACCCCCAAATTAAAGAGTACTTACCTTACTTACAAGGTGCTCAAATCACCAAAACAATCCACCAAAATGAAAGCTCAAGGATTGGAGGAAAGTTTCTCACTAACTCTAGATCTTTCTCTTTTGATTTTTCTCTCAAGCTCACACTAGGTTTAGAAAGCTTTAAAATGGAGTTTCTCTCCTTCTCTTGGAAGCTAAGAAGGGCACGAAATTATGGTGGAGGAATGGAGCAAAAATTGGTTTAAAATTCATCTAATCTTTGGTCAAACAAGATGCATGGCTAGGATTTTGCCACTTGGCCTAATTCTTGTACACAATTTCTCTTAATTCTTTGACTAATGCCATTCTTACCTTTCCAAATGCACCAATAATTATTCAACACCTCTAATCTCTCACATAAAGTCTCTACCACTAATAAAAGAACACTTGGACAATTACAAGTGGTGATTTATTTACAACCTAGCTCAAGGATATATTTTACTTCAGGTAAAATGAATTGAAATGAAATGCATGGAAATTATTATAACACATAGAAAATAATATGTAAGGGCATATATTAAATGGTCTAGATCTTATAATAAGGCATGTAAATAAGAAAATTGTGTTTTAAAGTGAGGGTCCATACAAGGGATTTGTTGTAACACATTGTGAAATATAATGCTAGGGCATATAAGAGGTGGTTTAAATCTTGGTGCAAGGCATGTAGTTTGGGGAAATTGTATTTTAAAAATGAGGGTTCTCATACTCTCTCCCCCTTAAAGAATTTCGCCCTCGAAATTCTCAGCTTGATTATTGAGTAGTTCAAAATATTTTCGATGAATATCCTTTTTAACTCTCTCGAGTCCTGTGAACGCATGCTTTAGTAAGACCAGCAATACAAAGCCATATTATGTAGGAATTGAAGCTCCAAATCTTTATTTAGAACATGTATCAATTTACAAGTTTCATAGTTGTATAACCTATCGAAATATAATACCAGCTTGTTCCCATCGAAGAATAATCCTTATGTCTTTACTAATCAATGTTGCAAAAGTCATTTAGAGCAGAAAAGTATCACTTATAGCCATACGTTTAGAGAAAGTAGAAAAGATGTTCAAAATGCAAAGTTGTAAACTGTCCGACCTAAGGTGGTTTGAAGAAGTCATTTTCCTTTCATTTAAGTCTCGATTCCACTCATAAACCAACCTCAAATAGTTTACCAATTCCAATCCTAAAGTTGAGAATGTAAGTAGGAATAATCCTAGGAAAAATAGAATTTTTTTTTTGTTTTAGTTTTGCGTGATCTCATTTGAAAATCTTATCTTGAGATTCTTATGTCCAAAAACTTAAAACTTTATACCGTCGGAATATGGATTCAAATTGTTACAACTTTATAGAAGGTACCATTGTAAGATCCAATCCATGAGTCGGTTAAATTCCAACCTAAAGTTGCTGCTTCACCCAGTAACAGACAGAACAGGTATACAGTTTCAGTCAACTTTGAAAAATCATAGATATTCATGGGAATTGAGAACAATACTGATACTCTGAACCTAGTTTCAAACATAATAAATGAAACTCAATTTTGACTTTTCTACATCAAGATATAACAAATTCTATAAAACCTTCCAAGGTTCCCTGCGGAAAAATTTTCAGCGGCACATCCTTTGTGTTTACTAACTTTTCCTAGCCCATTCAAGGCTTCATTCTTCCCATGAAATAGCTTCAACTCAAGCATATAAATATCAAGCCCACAACTCACTACATCAAGCATATAACCGTCTCTACTCAAGTTTAGCAAAATGAAACCCAAAACTGAAATTCTTAATCACAAGCTAGAATTTTCTTTAGGCAAGTCATAACAAAGCTATCAGGCCATGGTTAACACTAGTTCAACCCATCAAATTTTCCATAAAGCTGCCAAAAGTACTACCTTAATCCACTAGTTTACCTATATTGGTAGTAGAGGAAAATTGCTAGCCAAAGTTACCTTGTAACCTCAAGAAAGATGGAAATCCAGGGCTTCTTCCTCAAAAATCGCTCCACCAATACCTTGAAATCTTTCTTAGTTAACATTTCCATGGAGTAACTTCAGATTCAAGTACAAAATTGAGGTTGGAGTTGGAGGTCTCTCTTTGGTTTCTCTTCTCTCTTGGTTCGGCCAAGTAAGAGGGAAGATGAAGACAATTCAGTCAAATTGTTGATTTAGTCAAGGTGAAAAATATGACGCAAACCTTAATCTCGATAAAAGAAGTGATGTGTGCATGAACCAGGGCCCAGTCCAAGTCCCATTGGGCCCAGTCACACGTGCACGGGCCAAGCTCTTCAAAGAATCCCTCCAAGCCCTTGTTCGAGTTGTCCACGATCAACATGGAGGCTATAGAGATATTGAAGGCTTGGAAAGGATCAATCAAGCAACTTACACTTTGGTCCAAGCCCAGGAAGACTCCAGTGGGCCTCCTTACGAATCGGCCGAGTAGGGCCTTAGTCGTTGTTTTTCTATTTAGTTGGACTAGTGTTTCGTAGAAGGCATGGGCCGGCCCACCTTGAAGACAAGGTAGCCGACCTTCCCTTTAAGTTTCTTTAGGGTTTTCGTTACTTCATTGAGCCTATAAATAGGCTAGCCTTGTAAGGTTAAAAACTAGTTTTTGATTAATAAAATTCTTAGTGCATTCGTTTTCTTTCATAAAGAATTCGAGCCTTTAACTTGCTTGGCAAGGGTTATTGAGCAATCTCGCGTCCTGTCCATAAAACCTCTTAGTTTAATGAAGTTAAGCTTGGTTGTGGAGTGGTTTGGAGGATTAAGGTGTAAAGTTGCTCCTTTTCTAGGGTTTTTAAGGTAAATAACTAAGGGACCTCTCTTTCTTCTCAATAATGTTTAATTAGTGACTTATATGAGATGAAGTGGTGATATTAGGTGTTGTTTCATGATTTTTGGTAGAAATTGGTGAAGTTTTATATTTATTCATGATTTTTCTGTCTTCATATGATTAATATTGTGTGACCATGGATGATGGTTGGGAATGGTTTAGAATGAAGCCTTAGTGTGTAAATTGTAGCTATTTGCAGAAAATTTCCGCATTGAACGGGAAAATTGGGAATTACGGTTGCAATTGAACCCATTCTGCCCGGTACTGTTACGCTTAGCTAGTGGCCGAATTAGCCTTGGATTAAAATATGAAAGTTGTAGGGAATAATATTTTATAGTTTCTTACAAAATTTCAGGGCAATCGGAGCAACGTAGCCTATAAAAAGACTGAAATACCCCTGCTGTCCTGTTTCTGTCTGAACTTGGCAATCAGCCTTGGTAATTGGTTAATTTGATTGGAAATACTACTGATTTGGTTGTTGATGTCTTCTTAAGAAATATAGCCTGGTATCATAGCTTTTGGATGGCTTTGGAATCACTTGAATTGGACTTAGGTAGCCTGAATTATGTTATTTAACCGGAATACGGTTTGCTAACCTATTTTTGCGATTCTAGTGTGGTACATTGAACTTTTGACCTAGTGGCACTACAAACTAGACTGAGTGTCCTTCTTCAACATTGTAACCCTTTCTTTTAGTTTCGAAACGGTGTATATTGTACATCCATCCGATAATCGTAGTGCTAATGGTGCCAAAACCGCTAAATGATGTCAAAAACTGTTTTTAGGGTTAGATCTTAACTTCCATTTCCGGACTTCCCAAGTTTACTCTAGTACTTATACGTTCTAATAGAGCCTTATTTTGGTAGAATGTGGAATAGATTGATGACTTGTAATCGAGTCTTATTGCGCTTATTTGAATGTTTTAGGACGACACGGTGGTTCAAGACGCTCTTTGGGCGGAAGTACATGAAATATCATTTGCTTGCTTGGTGAGTGTACTACTCACTTGTTTGTTACTATGTGGCTTTGCTACACTTGAAATCGATGATTTGATGGCTTAATTGCATTGTTAACCTTGATTGAGGTGAGGGTGTACTTGATCACTCTCACCCTTTTATCGTATATGACTGTTTACTGTATAATTGAGTGATACATGCAAAGACTTGATGTGGTGTCATTTGGACGAGTATCCAACGGCCATTACTGTTGCTACTGAACTCAACCCCATTGGTAGTCAATTGAATCGAGCCGGCAAGGGCTTGGTCGTGAAAATTGAGGAGCCATGGGGACTGTTATAAGGAATCATTGAGTATGAGACTCTTGGTTCCGATATACTCGAGTATTACCAAATTTCTACTGTTTGGAGTTCGGGTCCGGTAGGGGTATGTTGGGTGGAAGGAATGGAAGTCAAGTGGAGCCTACGGTTGGTTACTTTTAAACATTGACGGAGAGTCAATGAAGTCCGATCAAGTTTGCAAGCGAGGAAAGGGGCTCTTGAGAGCTATCCGTATCCTTTTATTAACACTATTGATGTGTGTTCTTGGCTTACTTTTGATGAATTGGAATGAAAAGCTTTATGCTTATATGAACTTTGCTGCTTAAGTGATAGTATTTCACTGGGCGTAAGCTCACTCTATTTCTTTTGTTTTCCTTACAGGAATTTGAATGGCTTTGATAGTTGGTTGCCGAGTTGAGCTAGTTATGCATACATTTTGTATAGCTCCTCGAAGAATGAAACCCTAGAATGTATTTTGACCGTTCCCTCTTTTGAATTGTAAGATTGAAACCGCACATGTGTAAATGGGATTGGAAACTTTTGTATGCTATTTTGGTATGTAAATGCTAAATTTCAAGTGGTATGGGTTTGATTGGTGTTTGGTTGGATTTTGGACAGTTTCGGATTTCAAACAGCGAAAAAAAAAATTTGGCGGCAAAAGGATAGGGTCGAAACCGGCCAATTTCTGGCCGGATTAGCGGCCGGATTGCCCTAGGATTTTTAGGAAATCCGGCCTTGCTCTCTGGCCATGAATCCGGCCTGAAATCTGGCTAGATTCCGGCCGGATTCTGACGTGTCGGTTACTGTTCATGTTCGGCTCCGATTTTCATTTTTTATATTTTGTGATTTTAACTTGTTTATGCGCGCGTGTATGTTCCAGAACGTTTGAGATCGCTTTGAACTATCCCGTTAGTCCTGGCGAGAGCTGGGCAGGCAGTCCGCTAACCCCTTTGGTTCGCCTTAGGAGAATGTGGGGCTGTCACAGAACTAGTCTTAGCACAAAATATAAAAGTTGTAGAAAATGATGTTTTGTAGTTGCCTGCAAAATTTCAGCTCAATCTGAGCAACGTAGCCTGTGAAAAGATCGAAATACCATTGCTGCCCTGTTTCTGTCCGAAAATGAAAATCAGCCTTTGTAAGTGGTTAGTTTGACCAGTAATATTACCCAATTGGTTGATGATGTTTTCTTAAGAATTATAACCTTGTATCTTAGCTTTCAAATGGCTTTGGAATTACCTGAATTGGAGTTGTGTGTGCTTAGATATGAGTGAATAAAGCAGGACTGCTAGTTGATTTCCGTAGTGAATTTCGAACTGAAAAATCTGGAGTTGTTTTGGTAAATTTGACCTAGTTAGGGTGAGAACTGGACTGAGTGGTCTTCATGAAAGTTGTAGGTCTTTGTCTTAGATTTTCAACGCCTCCAAGAACGCCTTAAACGGATTTTGGTAGCCTACGATATGGCCATTTAAAGGCAGTACGGTTAATTAGCCAATTAGTTGGAACTTGGTTTTGGGAATTGGGAATTTGACTAGGTTACACTGGAATTTGGACTAAGTGGTCTTCATCAAAATTGTAGCTCTCTGTCTTAGCTTCGAAACGGTATAAATTACATCCCAATCCGATAAGCATAGCTTCTGATGTGTCCGTTACGTAAAACCCGTCAAATCTGTCTTTTGTTAAACTTCATTTCTGCACATGTTGTTAGCTTGATTTTTTTACTTATATGACTTTGAGCCTATGGAATGGCTATTGAAATGAGATGATATTGTGTGTGACTTTGGGATTGATTGAGGAAAACAATGAAGCCATAAATTGCTGGAAAAATAAGTAAATACAAAGGGCGTGCTGTCCAAATTTTCGCTCGAGGGCTAAGTTTCTATTTGAATTTGTATATTTTCGTTTGGCAAATACTATGACCATTTTTCATCTTAAAACATGATCCTTCTTCAATTGGAAACTCCAAATGTTTACTTACGCTTACCAAATAAAAAGGAGTGGTTTAGGGTTTTCATGGGTATTTGTCCTCCCTTTTACATAAATTTCATTAAGACATTTAGTCTATAATATCTACTTGAATATGGGATGATTTTGAACCATATAAATGATCTCGAAAACAGTATTTCTTAGCCTATCTAGTTGGATTCCGACTTGTCTTTGGTTCAAGTGTTTCCATTGGAAAATTTTATAACCCTTTTCAGTTGGGTTTTACGTTTCGACTATAAAACCCTAGTTATTTTTGTCCACGGGTCCAAATGTCCTCGTTTCACTTTAAAGTCTTTTATACGTTCTACTCATCAATTGTCGAGTTCTTTGATTTCACCTAATTGTTTGTGTTAGATGAGCTGTAATATTCTTTCTTGTTTAATCTTAGGTTTTCTTGGTGACTAAAGATAATATCCGGAAGGATATTTTGCACGTTGTTTTGCGTATATAGGTGAGTGTTCTTGTTTGTTATATTTTCTTGACTTATTGGCTTGTTATTATTGATTGATAATGTGTTAAGTACTTTCAATGATTGTTAAAACGAGTTTTCTAGGCGAGTATGTACTTTATCGTACTCGACCTAAATAAATGTCAAATTTTCAATGATTAAATGATTAAATGCTAGTTGCGCATGAATGTAAGCCGTTTGGCTGAACTGGGCCCTGCCTTTCATTACCGATCGACTCGAGTCAGAAACGGACTCAGTTGGGCGATATGGTAACCCTGGGCGTCAACGTTGGTATACTCGAGTATTACCTTGTAGGTTGGTGGAGCCTGGCCAACGCCCAGGAGGGGGTGAATGAAATGAAATGAACGAACGAACGAGGGTTTTACTTACAAAAATGCATTGTCAAACAATTGGAGAAATAAGGGGAAATGTCAGGGGAACGAATGAATGAACGAAAGCATGGCTCCCTGTGAGCCTGTATCCTTTTAATGAATGTGTTATTATCACTTTCCATTGTAAATGTTTCTTGAATTATTGATACTCTATGTTTAATGTATTGGATTGATTGTTTGGTTATGTGTTCGGAACCTTACTGAGCTTTTAGCTCATCCCTTTAGTTTTGTTTTCCTTAACATGGAAGGCAAGCCAGGACGGGAGTTTTGGATAGACTAGCCTAGACTAGTTTCTTGGTTTTCTTTTGTAATGGTTCTCGCCCTAGTGCTTGGCACGGGTGGATGTATGAAGAATTGAGAACCTTTGTATATTCGATGTTTGTACTCTAATGTACATAAGTTTTGCGTTAAGTTTTGGATTATCGTTATATTTATTCCTGTGTTTTATTTTGATTTTAATTGAAGACTGGAGTGAACGACTGAGTCCCGGTGAGAGGTGGGCAGGCGGTCCGCCGAACCCTCTGGTTCGCCTTAGGGGGAGGCGGGGTTGTCATATTTCGTCCTCGAAATTATACCTTGATTTGAGAATAGGTTTGGATATTTTCTTCGAATTTCTTCTTCAACCTCCCAGGTTACTTTCTCGAGTCCATAGTTCCTCTAGAGAACTTTCACCAACGGAATCCGCTTGTTCCTCAATTCTTTTACCTTACGATCTAGAAGCTTGATCGGTTTCTCCTCATAGGTCAGCGTCTCATCAATTTCAATATCTTCCAGTTGTAGGATATGAGAAGGGTCTGGGTGATATTTCTTGAGCATGGACATATGGAAAACATTGTGAATCCGAGATAGACTTGGTGGCAATTCCAACTTATACGCTACATTTCCCACGCGTTGGATAACCTTATAAGGTTCTACAAATCTCAGTTGTAACTTCTTTCCTCTACCTGCCATCAAACTTGCTTTCAGAGGAGTAATCGTAAGAAAGACTCGATCTCCAATCGCAAATTCTAAGTCCTTCATTCGGTTATCTGCATAACTCGTCTGACGACTTTCTGCGGTTTGAATCCTCTGGCGTACCAACTTCACTTTTTCGTTCGCCTCCTCAATCCAAGGGATTGTAGTCGGGTTTAAGATCTTTTGTTCACCTACTTTATCCGAACAAATCGGAAATCTACATTTCCGACCATAAAGTGCTTCGTACGGGACCATTTGAATTGAAGAATAAAAACTGTTGTTATAACCAAATTCCACCAATGTCGAATACTTACTCCAACTCTCCTCAAAATTCAAAGTACAAATTCTTACATGTCCTCGAGCATCTGAATCGTCCTCTCAGACTGTCCATCTGTCTGGGGATGGTAAGTAGTACTAAATTCAATTTAGTCTCCAACACTTCTTGTATCTTTTGCCAGAATCTCGAAACAAACCTAGGGTCTCTATCGAACACAATACTTATAGGTATTCTGTGTAACCTGATAATCTCATCCAAGTATAACTTAGCCAACTTCTCCAACGGGTACTTCATACTAATCGGCAGAAAATGAGGCAATTTGGACAATCTACCCACTATTACCCAAATGGCATCATGACCTCTTTGTGTCCTAGGTAACTCAGATATAAAATCCATGGTGATGTTTTCCCACTTCCACTCTGGTATCTCCAAAGATTGTAAAAGTCCTGATGGTTTCTGATATTCAGTTTTAACCTGTTGACAAATCAAACAGGTCTGGACAAACTGAGTAATTTCCTTTTTCATGCTCTCCCACCAATACAAACTCTTTAAGGCTTGGTACATTTTATTCCCTCCAGGGTGTACCGTAAATTTCGATCGGTGTGCTTTTTCCAAAATTTCCTTTTTAAGTCCTTCATCCTTTGGCACTACTATCAGATTCCGAAACCTCAATATACCATTCATTCCCAAGTCAAAACCGACTTTTCTCCCTTTTTGACTTTTTCCAACCACTTTTGCACTTCAGATTCCTTTTCCTGAGTTCCTTTGATACGTTCCAACAAAGTGGAATTCACGACACTATTCCCAAGAATTACCTTCCTCTGTTCAAGTCGAGGACTTCAATAACTGACCTCTTCCAACAAGTGCAACTCTTTAATCATCAATCCCGCCACTTGCACTTGACGACTCAAAACATCGGCCACTACATTGGCTTTCCCTGGATGATACTTTATCATGCAATCATAGTCTTCGAAGAATTCCATCCACCTACTTGTCTCAAATTTAGCTCCTTTTGAGAAAATAAGTACTTAAAACTTTTGTGGTCAGTAAAAACCTCAAACGTTACTTCATAAAGGTAATGCCTCCACTTCTTTAATGCAAACACTACAGCCGCTAACTCCAAATCATGGGTCGGGTAATTCCTTTCGTGCGGCTTTAATTTCCCACAGGCATGTGCTATCACTTTCTCATTTTGTATTAATACACATCCCAAACCTTCCTTGGAAGCATCTATATAAACCACAAAACTATCCTTCCTATTCGTAGAGCTAATACGGGGTCAAATGTTTCTTTAACTCTTGGAAATTCTCTTCACACTTAAGACTTCATATAAACTTCCCACTTTTCTTAGTTAACTCTGTCATTGGTCCAGCAATCTTAGAAAAATCCTTGATAAATCTCCGGTAATATTCTGCTAACCCTATAAAACTTCAAACTTTAGTAGGATTTTTCGGTCGTTTCCATTTAGAAACTGCTTCAACTTTGGCTGCATCCACTTTAAACCCATCCTTAGAAATTATGTGACCTAAGAATGTCACTTCTTTCAGCCAAAATTCACACTTGTTAAACTTAGCATACAATTGATGTTCCCTCAAAGTTTGTAAAATAATTTCCAAATGTTTCTCGTGATCCTTCATAGTTTTAGAGTACACTAGTATGTCACCAATGAATACTACCACAGATTGGTCCAGATAAGACTTAAAGACCCTATGCATCAAATCCATAAAAGCAGCAAGTGCATTTGTTAACCCGAATGGCATTACGGCAAATTCAAAGTGTCCATACCTCAAGTTAAAAGCAGTTTTGGGTATATCTTTTTTCAAAATTCTCAACTGGTAGTAACCCTGTCTAAGATCCAACTTTGAAAATACTACCGCTCCTTGTAATTGGTCAAACAATTCATTAATGTCGGGCAATGGGTACTTATTCTTAATAGTAACATCATTCAAGCCTCGATAATCTATGCACAGTCTTAAACTCCCATATTTCTTCTTGACAAATAAAACCGGGGCTCCCCACAGTGAATCACTCTCCTTTATAAAACCCCACTCTAGCAAATCCTGTAATTATAATTTCAACTCTTTCAATTCAGTTGGAGCCATTCTATACGGCGTCTTAGAGATAGGTGCTACTCCCGGAGTCACATCAATCTTAAAAACTATATCTCTTTCCGGAGGTAAAGATTTTAGCTCTTCGGGAAAGACATCTGGATACTTCTTCACTACAGGCATGTTTTCTAATTTTACTTTATCACTAGGGGTATTGATAAGGAAAGCCAGATATCCCTGAACTCTCTTAATATTTTCCTACCTCGGATCCCTGAAATAAGTTCAGATGAGGCTAATCTACTCCTCACATCCAATTTCAGGCTCGCCTCTCTCGAAATGTACAATTCTATCGTTTTCGTCTTACAGCTCAACTGAACATTATAACGGGATAACCAGTCTATTCCTGGGATCACATCATATCCCTTAATCGCTAAACCCATCAGATTGGCCAGTAACTTCGATCCCATATCTCACAATCTTTATACACCAAAATAGCTAGTAAACTTCGATCCCCAATAGGTGTTTTAACCTCCAAATCATAAGGTAATTTAATTGGCTTCAAGTCTATTCCACCCATGAAATTAGGGTTTACAAAAGAATGCGTTGCACCCGGATCAATTAAAACCTTAGCTAAACGGTAGAAAATAGGGATCGTACCTTCAACCACCTCAGTCGCATCGGGAATCTGTTGATGATCCAGTGCATAAACCCTAGTCGGTACTCTTGGTTGACTCTCTCCAGCACTAGTCTGCTTAGAAGTGACTTTTCTGGCCTTTGAGTGCTACCTCCTATTGTTGGCGCCTTCAGACAACTTGTGAGTTGATGTTCAGCACTACCACAGAACAAACACTTTCCCGACTTCCTCCAACAATCATTCTCTGAGTGATTTGGTTTACCACAGTAGCAACAAGTAACTTGAGAGGTTATGGCAGAGCCACTAGAAGGCACTCCTCTCGTTTGAACTGGCCCACTACGGCCTCCTCTGGATAGAGCTCCCCTTGAAACTCCAGCGGTCCTTACTTCTCCCATTCCTCTTCCCATCTTGGAAGACAAGGCACTCTTACTAGCCTGTCCAGAAGTATGATTAGAAAAGTTCCTTTTCTTTTTGTGGAAATCCCTAACTTGCATTCTTGCACTCTCAACTCTTTGCGCTTTCTCTAAAACCTTAGTAAACGTAGAGATTTGGGCTGCAACCAAGCCCTCCTGGATTTCTACATTTAGCCATTGTACAAACCGTCTTATTCTTTTCCGCTCATTGGTCACCAATTCGGGAGCTTACTTAGAAAGTTTAGTAAATTTCCCTACATACTCAGCTACGCCAAGAGTTCCTTGTTTCAACTTTATAAACTCGTCCTCCCGTTCTCTTGGATCAGAGGCGGAAGGAACTTCTCATTGAAATCTCTCGTGAAATTCTCCCAAGTCCTCCAAGGGGGTTTGGGCTCTCTCCCACTTTCCCTTTATCATGTCCCACCAGGCACGTGCTACTCCCTCAAATTGGAAAGCAGTAAAATTCACTCGTCTATCTTTGGTATAGTCTAAGGCAGCGAATATATTGGTCATCCTCTCCAACCGATTCTACGCTACCTCAGGGTTAGGTTCTCCAGTGAACTTAAGCGGGTTAAACTTCAGGAACCTCTCCAAAGTCCTATCTTCCCCTCTATCTTGGCCCCCGGGCTGGTTAAGTGACCCTGGACCCTGTCTCTCGGCTAACCACTTAAGGATATCAGTTATCCTATTAATGGCAGTAGCCACTTGATTACCCTTTAAATTTCATTGCCCTTGGGTCGGCCCAGTTGCCAATCCCTGGTCATCCTCTTGAGGTTGGACTTGCCTAGACCCTCGCCCACAACCTCGTCCACCCTTTCGTCCATCCATAATTATAGTGGTGCCTAGTGCAAGAAATAAAAGTGATCACGCGAGGAATTTCTTAAAACAAGAGCCAATCTTGAAAGCATTAAAAATAACAATAATTAACATGTATTTACACATTAAAGTTCATACAATTAGCAAGTCATGGGAAAAATTTTAAAAGTATAGCACACAGGTGCCGCCATAAAGGTCCTTTTAGTCATGTACGACTAAAGTAAAGTCAAGTGCCTCAAAAGTAGACCACATAGTCAAGCAAGCCTTTGCACTAGCATCACCCCAACTACTTTAGCCTAGTCCTCAGGGGCTATCAGGTGGAACATCCTCCTCAGGGTCCTCCTCTAGATCCTCCTCCGAATCTTCCTCAGTGCAGTCCTGAACTGGACTCTGTACAACCCCCATCACCTCATTAATCAGCATAGTGGCATCGGCCATGATCCACGGATCTCCTCACCTATCCTAGTAAGTCGAGCCCTAACTCTCTGAAACTCATCACGGGTGGCCTCAGCCTTAGCCATCTCACTCACTAATGTCCCCTCCAGCGCAGCAATCCTAGCACTCTAAGCATTCACCATAATGCTCAGCTCCTCCATCTCCTGAAGCAGATCTTTGTTGGCATCCACCAACTGATGTCGCTCATCGTCAAGGGCAAAAATACTAGTACAAGGTTATTTGGGTAAGCATATATCGTCCTACAGACACATCGAGGATACCTAGTACAAGGTGAATAATGCACACGAGCTCCTCCACCTTGTGCATAGTAAATGGACCTAAGGGGCTCCACATAGCCATTAGCATGGCCATTACCATTAGCAGCAGGTCCTCCATTCCCATTCTCCATCCCTGCAAAACAACTACAATTTTCAGATTATAAACTTAAAGTTACGAACTCGCTCAAATATAACTTAGGGTATAACTAGGTTATCTCATTTCTATTCTTAGAAATAAAGTCTCTAATGTATCTCCTAAATAGATTTCTAACCTAGCGCTCTAATACCAACTGTGACACTCCAACTTCACCCTAAGGCAAATCAAAGGGTATCAGCAGGACGCCTACCCAGCTCTTGTCAGGACTCACTACAATTCCAGTTCAAACTTAAAGGTACAATACTAACAATCGGAATAAAAGTACGAAATCATTTCCATACATAAGCATTTAAGCCTACATCACAAGTTCAAGGTACATCCCCTTGTCAAAATATACAACTTCCAAATTGTCTAGTTAAATACACTCAAATCTCTAATCAAAAGTTCACCCAAAAGGCTTCTCCGAGTGTTACTTCATATCGGTTCTTGTTAAGAAAAACAAATCTATAGGGTGAGCGATTGCTCGTGAGGCCAAGAACACATATGCAAACATGTAATCTAAGTAGCAATCACAATTTAGCAAGTAAAACAGTAGTATTCAAGTAATTAACAATTCAAGTAAGAAAAGTAACCAGAAACAATTCAAGGATATGGAAGTTTTCAGGAGCTAAGTTCCACTTGCTTTGCCAATGCTCGATCAATTATCTCCCCGCGATGACACTCCGTCAACCGGGTCAGTATTTAGTCTGTAGAGACTTCACTTACTCGTTCCCCGTTCACCATTACATACCCCAGTGTCGGGCCCGCTCTTCTTTTATATAAGGCGATACTACTCGAGTATACCAAGCGAGATCTCTCCAATAGATCACACTTATACACTTTTCCCATGGCTCACCAAACTTCTCGATCAAGCCCATGCCGGCTCGAGTCGCAAGGTCGGTCGATGAGATTTGGGCGTCCCCGTTATTATCACTGAGAGTCGAGGAGATTCACTCTAATCGACTTATGCAATCATAGCATAAATAATCACTGAAACACTTCACTTAAATTTTCACTTCAAGTAATTCACTTCAAGTAATTCACTTCAAGTAATTCACTTCAAGTAATTCACTTTAAGTAATTCAAATACACTTCACTTAAATGACAACGAGTGCGATAAAGTACACACTCAACTCGGCATTTTCAAAATACCCAATCACTAATAGCAATTAAGCACGTAACACTTATACACACACTTGACACTCACCAATCAAAAACAAGGAAGCAGTGCCCAAATAAGGGTTTAGGCGTCCACTGTGAGATTCTCTTGAAGGTTCCCTTGAGTGCCTGAGCAAATAATAATTAACTATCACTTATAAATCCCTTATTAACAAGGGAGATTGTACACTTGTACAATCTAATAAAATACCATGAAATAGAGCCTTAATTGCTCAAAATTCAAGGTTTAAAAGTGGCGTTTAACAATGCAAGGAAAAACTGTTTTCCCTCAAGAAATCAAGTCTAAAACGGTCATTCAATATCGAAGGGTAGTGAAGAGTTTCCAAGATTCTAAATGGAAAACATTCAAATTTCAACTTAAAGTGGCTGATTCGCACCACAAGACAGTTTCAATCTTGGTTTTTGGCAAACTTTGAAAATTCAGCAAAATTCATAGAAAGTGAACTAGCCTCTGAAATTTGTACCTCAATTAGAATTTCAATCAAGGTTTAAAACACAACAAGCAGAACTAGAATTGGAGTTTTGAGCATCAAGATATAGCTGCTCAAAATTGGTTAAAATTAAGGACTGTTCGGTCCATTTTCCAAATTTGGAAGGACAACTTCAGTATCTTGTTTGTATATCAAACAAGATACTTAGAATGACACCAAAATTGGTACAATTTAACTTCTACAAGAGGACTACTCCTCTATCAAATTTCATTTGAAAATTCGCACGGGAAGGTAGTTAACAAAACTACCAAAGTTTAAGGAATTTCCAAAGCAAATCTGTTTTCTTGTCTCTTTCAAACATTTGGTCTAATGAAATAAACCCAAATATGACTCATTTGTGAAAGAAAGGTATAAAAAATATCTAATATACATCTGGTAGGTGATTGGTATCAAAATTTTCAAAACAACATGTCCCAAGTCAAGCTAGGCCATTCAGCTAGCTAAAATTATGGTTTTCCAGATTCGGTACAGTTCGGGAATTGGACTATATCTCACTCAATTCAGCTTGAAATAGAACATGGTTGGTGGCGTTGGAAACTACATTCAACAGGCTACATTTCATCAAAAGAAGTCATTTTGAAATTCAGTTGAAAAGTAAGAGAAAATGGAGCCACAAGTTGCAGCTTCTATAATTTTCTCGGTTGCACTGACAGAACAGGGCAGTTAACTTTGATCAGTCACTACAGATGACTCACTTCAAATTAAAAGGTGCATGATATACCATTAGAAAACTACAGATGTCTATTTTTAAATGCCACAAATAGCACTTGATTTTGACGTCCGAGCAGAGAGTTATGGTCATTCAAAAATGCTCTGTCCAGAACACCCGAACCCAATTTTCCAGATTTGTACCATTTCGAAATTTCAACTTTTACCCAACAAATTCACATGATTTTTGGTGAAAACTTTCCACATATCCTACACAATATATCTATATCAGATTCAAGGTCATTTGAGCACCAAAATTTTGGATTAAATCTTTGACAAAAACAGGGCAGAATTCGGCCTCTTCCTATACAATCTTCCTTTGATTTTCCTTTCACTTTTCCAACTTACATCCACTTGATTAACACATAATTAACACCAACAACACTCATAATCACCATATCAGTCCAATATATCCATTGTGGGATTTCATAGAGCCCACTCAACATTTAAACTCAATCCACAACAATAACCATGAAGCTACAAGCTTCCTAGCAAAATTTAACCAACTAGAACTAAGATTAAGTGATCGGATGATTACCTTCTACTCCTTCGTGCAAAATCAGAAATTTTTGTCCCAAAACTCCTAAGAAAAACCGGCAAGAATGAGGTCCTCCACCAAGGGCAAGTGAATCTCCAAGTGTTTGTGAGTTTGTGTGAGAAATTTAGAGTGAAATGGAAGCTCAGATGAGGTGAAATGAAAAGAGACTCTTCTCCTTCTTCTTTGCTTGAGGATGGCCGGCCCTTGAGGATGAAAAGAGAGAGAAAAGGCTGATCCAAAAGGCTTCTTGGAGAAGTTTGATGGTTGGTGGTTCAAATTTAAGCAAAAGTCAACTTTGAATAGTGTTTCCCGAGCGCAAGTTTCGTGTCCGTTTTCTCTCGAGTTTGTTTCAGTTGTGCACTAAACCTCTAATGCACTTCCTTTAACACTATTATTATTCATTCTTAGTAGTCTAAAATAAATTCTAAAGTCCTTCAATTAGTCGCACGCGTGGAAATGCGAACTTCCGACTCGCGCGCTATAAAGTGCAATTTCTAAGAAATTCTTGTAACGATGATATAACTAACCAATACTAGGGTAATTAATCCTAAAATAACTATTTTAAGACTAACGCATGAGTCCTCAAATCTCCAAGGTCACTGTACTCTCAAATCGAATATTGCCTCCAAACACGTATTTACTAAATTTCGCTAAACGAGCTTCTAAAAATTAAATTTATTAATGGGACATTTTAAAAATATAGGCAAGTCATAGTTCCATGTAAATGGTTCTAAAAGGGTTAAAATAAATTATTCAGAGAAAATGGGTGGATAAATATTTAAATAAGCCAATAATATGAGTTTAAAATAAGTAAATGTTTTGGTCCTCACAGGCACGGTCCTCTCCCTCATGATTTCCGAGATGTTGTACCTGGTCTTGACCCTGTTGGTTGATCATTTGTTCTAACAAATCAACCATTCGCCGTATGGCTGTAGCTACTTGGGTCTTGGCTTGTCTATTTGCATTTTCATTGGTTACCCCTTTAGTTCCTTGTCCTCGTCCTCTACCCCCACCTCGACCACGGGTCTCCATTTGATTTTTATATAACTTCTATAATTGAGAACAAAATATGGTATGAGTTTAAAGCATTGAAAATTATAAAAAGGCACGAAATAATGAAAATATCAAAATATGATACACTATATGTATACAATTCACAGCAAAAGTATACACATATCAGTCCACATAATAGCCAACATCCAACTAGTACAAAACATGTTAGTTCATGAGCACACCGGTTCCAAAAAGAGTCAACAAAATAGGTCAGAGTAACGGCCCTAGTAGAAATCCCCTACAGAGCCCATAGAGTCTTTTCCTTTTTATCGGCCTCGCGCCGCCAGCTCTAGGTGGCACCTCTGCAGCCACATCCAAAAGAATCTCATTGTCTCGCATAATACCAAGGGCTCCCTCTCTCTCTCATCTACCCTTCAAAGCAAAGAGATGGCAGTAGGTCTCCTCAAGCTGACGATCGAGAGTATACGTCCGCTCCTCCTCAACTCGTAACCCTGCCTCGAAGTCACGCAGGTGCATGGCCTGTCCATGGCCCACTCCTTTGGCCTCCTCTAACTGTGCCCTCAGAGTGTCAACCGCCTTACCTAGGCGACGACGCGCGCCATCTATAACCATAACAACCTCGTCAGGGTATCCATAAGTATGTCGACACTCACACGATCGATTCATCCGACTGAAGGGAGAATATAACATATAGGGCTCCTCGACCCTCTTCTGATATCTAAGGACTCGTCGATGCACCACCTAGTTCATCGGTCCACCTACACTCTTGGCTCTTACTCCGACATCGCTAGGTCCACCGATATCGTTAGGTCCACCAGCCTCCATACCTACACAACAAAATATTACTTAATCAGTTATCCGGCATTTCATCTTAATCAATACGATTCAACTTAAAGGTAATTGAATACTTATATGTCCTATAACATATTTCCCAACTACCCAAGTCCTTTAATCTATACTCTCTGATACCACCTGTGACGACCCCACAATACCCCTGAGACGTACCAAAGGACTTAACAGACCGTCAGCCTAGTTCGCGCTAGGACTCGATACTTAAAAATGAGAAAATAGACTTCATGCAAAAGAGAGTTCCATTTACACAATTACGTCTTCAAAAGTTGCATAAACTACTACATTAAGTCATACACACCACTAGTTGATGTGTTCATGGATCTTAGCCCAAGTAATGACCCAGTTCGAGTTCCATTGGGCCCAGTCACACGTGCACGGGCCAAGCGCTTCAAGGAGTCACTCCAAGCCCTTGTGCGGAATGTCCAAGACCAACAAGGAGTTTATAGGGACATTGAAGGCTTGGAAGAGAATAATCAAATTGTCTACACGATGATCCAACCCCATGAAAAATCAAGTGGGCCCTAAGTGGGATGGCCGACTAGGCCTTAGGCCTTAGTACTAGGTTTCAATTGTTTAGAGTTGGATTAGATTGTTTTATTGATTCATGGGTCAGCCCACCTTGTCCAAGGAGTGGCCGAACCTCCTTAGGTTTCATTAGCCCCTTAGCCTATATAAAGGCTCACTTTGTACGGTTAAAGGACACACAATTTTCATAATAAAATTCTGATTTGTTTCTCTTCAATTATTGAAAGCAGTCGAACCTTTCACTTGCTTTGGCAAGGGTTCTTGAGCAATCTCGGGATTGTCCTTGATTGTTCTACCGACCTATCCACTTGAATATTCACCTCGTTTGGAGTCGTCGTCCTACCACCTTCAATCAATTCGTGTCATCCGTTCCGCAATCCAAGCGTTGGACAACCTCACTAGATCCTTGGGCAAACGTGCTACGTGTCTTGAAACGAGTTGATCGAGGACCGTATCAGTTGGCTCCAGAGGTTAGGTGGAGGTATCTTTCATTATATCCTTGTTTTTTTCGTAGTTGTGTCGTTAGGGTTTGTGTTATTTCCGCTGCATTATTAAAAAAAAAAATTTGTCCATGTCATTTTTGTTCCTTGTGTCATGCATGCTGTTCGTGTTATCGAGTCTTGTTTCTAATCTGTCTGTCATTATTGCATCTTGTTGTCCAAAAAAAAAAGAAGAACAAAATTCTGTCCGTGTAGTCTTTATGTGTTGCTGCAATTTGTTCTAGTTGTTGGCCGAAGGTTGCTCATCAAGTCTGCCCATAGCCTTGCTCGTTGTTTGTGTCAAATCTGTCTTGGTCGTTAGTCATCACTTGAGCAATAAGAAAACAAGTGGGGCAGCGGCTAGGGTTTCGTTTGTGCAGCTAGGGTTTTTCTTCGTCCCAAATCTGTCCAAGTTTGTTGTGAGTCATCCAAGTTGTTTCACTTAATTTTCAAATCTGATTTGTGGTGAAATTAGTTGGTACTTGCGAATCTTGAAAAGAACCTACAAGAATCTAAGGTTTCTTGAATTTCTTGATTGCTATTTTGAAGTTCTTGAAGTTCTTGATAATTATCTTGGAAGTCCTTGTAAGAACTTGGAGTTCTTGATCGCTGATTGTGGGGAAGATAGAGGGCTGACCAGATTTTGGTTTTGATCCATTCGGCCAAGTGCTTGTGACATTTGTTAAGTCAAAAAAAATAGAAACAAAAAGAAAAGAAAGAAAGCCATTCGGGTGGCAAGAGTAAAAAAAAAAAAAAAAAAGATAGGAAAGTTGAATTTTATTGCCAAATCAGTTTCTTACAGTGTGCTTTATACCCCAAAAACAGAAAATTCAAACAAAAGGAAAAGTACTCAAAAGTTTTGATCCTCCACCTCTTGGAGTTCTTGAATTTCTTGTTTCTTGGGAGCTTGTTTCATCACCCTTTGAGTAAACATCTTTTTGTACTCCCTTGCAGTGGTAAAGGGTTTCCTTAGTTTTGGAGTGAATTTCTTGGGAGCTTGAGTAGGGTTGTGTGCATCACTTTGTTGGTTCTCCATTGTTGTGAGAGAGGACTGAAAATTATCTTGAGGGGTTGTACAAAGGAGGCCAAATCCAAATCTGGTCTTGAGTGTGTGAGAGTGTCGGATTTGCTTGGGGCTTTTATAGAGTCCCAACCGACTTAGTAAAGGGAATTGGAAAGGAGAACAATCTGAATTTTCAGTTGGAGGAGTTGGACACCAAATCTGATTTGCGATTCTTCTTGGAAAGGAATTTGGAAGCTAATAAAGTTGTTCAAGAAAAGGTTTTTCTAAAAGGTTTCCAAACTAACTTGTTTTCCAAAATCAATTAGGAAACTAAGTAGATAGCTTGGATAACTCTTTTGTTTCCACTTGGACACACTCCTACATTTTAGGAACACACTTCTACGTTTTAGGAATGCACTCCTTCATTTTAGGAAGCTAGGGTTTCATTTGTTCTTATTCACATTAGCGCCTCTTCCATTGCTATCCGCCACTTGGAATCTTCCAAAAACTGTGCATTCTTGCTTCCTTTTGCATCCGCTTTGTGTCTCGCCTTCTTGATTAATTGTGTGGATAATTGGTGACATTTATTGGACTTGTGCGACATTTCTCAACTACCTAATCCAACAGGTAAAGGTAATTTGGTAATATCCTTAGAGTGCTTTGAGTGAACATACGAGAGTGAGTGAAACACTAAGGGAGTGAAGTAAGGTTCTATTTGCTCTATTTTCTTATTCACTAACCTTTTGCAGGACTAAGAGAGTGACATGGAGCAAGCTCAACCAACCAATGACTACTCATTGATGTTCACGACCATGAAGAATGAGCTCAGGCGAATTGCACACTAGTTTTGATGAGCTATCCAAGAGGCTCACGAGGGACTCTCGTTCCAGATCGCGCAACAGAAGTAACCATGGCACCAAAGGTTCACATAGTGATGAAAATTCGGCTAGTGAGAATGAGGAAAGGGCCGAGAGACCAAGGAGGGATACACCCAAGAATGAGATCAAGGGACTTAAGATTCATTCCAAGGCAAAAACAACCCTGAGGCTTTGATACAGTCCTCGATCAACTTGTTTGAGACACATAGCACGTTGCCCAAGGATCTAGCAAGGCAGTCCAACGCTTGGATTGCAGAACCTAGAATCAAACGGGCGTGTGATTTGATTAAAGGCGGTAGAACGACGACTCCAATGGTAGGTGGATACTCCAGTGGATAGGTCGATGGAACAATCAAGGACAAGATGCAAGATTGCTCAACTCCCTTGCCAAGAGCAAGTAAAGGCTTGAATCCCTCTTACTAAGAAGAACCGAAATAATCAAAGTTTTATTGATAAAACGTCTCCCTAAAACCTTACAAAGCTAGCCTTTTTATAGGCTAAAGGTTACTAAAAAGCTAAGGGAAGCATTCAGCCATCTTGGTGTCAAGATGGGCCAGCCCATGCTCTCCTAAAGCTACTAATCTACTCTAAGTAAACACAAGGCCTAAAGCTCTATTCGGCCAATTCACTTGGAGGCCCACTTGACTCTTCATGGGCTTGGATCATGGTGTGGATGACTTGCTTGTCTCCTTCGAAGCCTTCAATATCTCTATGGACTCCATGTTCGTCTTGGACCATTCGAATAAGGCCTTGGAGGGATTCTTTGAAGAGCTTGGCTAGTGCACGTGTGACTGGGCCCAATGGAACTCGGATTGGGTTATTACGTGGGCTGAGGTCCATGCACACATTAGTCCCCTTCTCTTGAGAAGGATTTGCCCTC
The DNA here is from genome assembly GCF_036785885.1 of Coffea arabica. NCBI lineage: Eukaryota > Viridiplantae > Streptophyta > Magnoliopsida > Gentianales > Rubiaceae > Coffea > Coffea arabica. The sequence goes on along the minus strand of NC_092320.1, from coordinate 41,582,734 downwards.
AAATCTAGATCCTCCTCGTCAAGGTACGGGCTCAAATCCGCGACATTGAAGGTCATGCTAACATTGTATTCCCCAGGTAGCTCCAATTTGTAAGCGTTGTCATTGACTCGTTGGAGTACTCGAAAGGATCCATCACCTCTTGGGGACAACTTGCTTTGACGCTGCTTGGGAAATCTCTCTTTTCGCAAGTGTAGCCAAACCCAATCTCCAAGTTCAAAAACCATCTTATAACGGTGCTTGTTGGCTTGCTGGATGTATTATTGAGTATGCCTCTCAATGTTTGTTCGAACGGCTTCATGTAACCTGCACACAAAATCGGATTTCTTTTTCCTATCTAAGCTTGTGTGCTCAGAGGAAGGTAAGGGTACTAAATCAAGGGGGGTCAGCGGGTTAAAGCCATAAACAATCTCAAAAAGTGAGTAGTGTGTGGCACTATGAACAGTTCGATTGTAGGCCAGTTCGACATAAGGCAAACACTCTTCCCAAGTTTTAAGATTCTTTTCAATCAAAGCCCGAAGTAGAGTGCCAAGTGTGTGATTGACAACTTCAGTTTGTCTATCGCTTTGTGGATGACTGGTGGTGGAGAATAATAATCTAATGCCCAGTTTAGACCACAAAGTCTTCCAAAAGTAACTCAAGAACTTTACATCTCTATCACTAACAATGGTCTTAGGCATGCTGATACGAACGTCGCCAACCTTGTGACGAAACCCGTAAAAGATTAGCTTCAGGATCGACAAGAGGACACCAAGTTTGAAGCGGATGACCTCAACCCGTTAATCACGTGGTTAACGAACCTTGGTATAATGGTAGAAGACGCCACAACCTAGTGCGATTCTAGATTGATAAGTCACGAACACCTAGAGAAATTCTAAGGTATTCAAGAAGCCTTGGAGAAATCAAGAAAACTCTCAAAATCTGATTTATTGATTGAATGCATAAACCATTGGAAGTGTGGGCTATTTATAGCCTTACATAGAGATGAACAACTAAATGTGGAACTAGTCTAGAGTTGTGGTCTTGACTAAGACTAACAATTATAGGCTTGACCAAACCTTATGAGGTCATCCCTTAGGTAAACAACCTTATGAGGTCATCGCTTAGGTAAATGACCTTATGAGGTCATCGCTTAGGTAAATAAAGCAAGGCTATGGACCATTAAACCCTTATTACAATGACTTAACTAAAACAGCAAATGTGACTAGAGAAGGGTCACACATGGTTCTCTTTGACGTGCACTACATGGATGACTTTCATTCCTTCATGCTCAAGCCCCTCAATGACCTTGGGGACAATTTCTTGGCCTTGTATCTCATGAACAAGTCCTTGGAGTTCCTCCCTCATCTTCTTAGCTCGTGCTCGAGTTACGGGTCCTAGGGGAACTCGAATAGTTCGCAATGGTGTCTCTTAGTTCGTATCATCCCCCTCCTCTTCAAAAGGATTTGTCCTCAAATCAGCTTCATCGTCTGCAAGAAAAGGAGATAGATCAGAGACATTGAATGTAGCGCTCACATTGTACTCACCGGGTAGGTCCAGTTTGTAAGCATTGTCATTGATGCGCATGATGACTTGGAACGGCCCATCTCCTCGGGGAAGTAATTTATTGCGCCTTTGGACTGGGAACCTTTCCTTGCGTAGATGTAACCACACCCAGTCACCAGGTTCAAACACAACGCGTTGGCGTCCCTTGTTAACCCGTTGAGCAACTTGGTCCATCCTTCGCTCAATGTTTAGGCGTACCTGCTCGTGTAATTTCTTGACAAAATCTGCTCGTTTAGCACCATCCATGTTAATGTGCTCAGAAGAAGGTAAAGGTGATAAGTCTAGTGGTGTTAAAGGGTTAAAACCATAGACTATTTCAAATGGTGAAAAATGAGTAGAACTATGCACCGTGCGATTGTATGCAAACTCAACATGGGGTAAACACTCTTCCCAGGTTCTAATGTTTTTTCTAATGATGGCACGCAAGAGTGTAGATAGTGTACGATTGACAACCTCAGTTTGGCCATCAGTTTGTGGGTGACTAGTAGTAGAAAATAGCAATTTGGTACCCAATTTTCCCCACAAAGTTTTCCAAAAGTAACTCAAAAATTTGACATCCCTATCAGAGACAATTGTCCTAGGCATGCCATGCAATCTAATGATTTCTTTGAAAAACAAATCAACAATGTGCGATGCATCATCTGTTTTGTGACATGGTATAAAATGTGCCATTTTTGAAAATCTGTCAACAATAACAAAGATGCTATCATTTCCCCTCTTTGACCTAGGCAACCCTAAAACAAAATCCATGGAAATGTCGGTCCAAGGTTCCTTAGGTACAGGTAAAGGACTATAAAGGCCATAGGGTTGAAGTTTAGACTTAGCTTTGTGGCAAGTAATGCATTTAGCCACCATTCGCTCCACATCTCGTTTCATCCTTGGCCAATGGAAGTGCTCTTGAAGGATAGCTAAGGTTTTAGCCACGCCAAAGTGTCCCATCAAGCCACCTCCGTGTGCTTCCCTAACTAGTAAAGAGCGAATAGAGCAATTAGGTATGCATAGTCGATTGAGGTAGAAAAGAAATCCATCAAGGATGTAGAATTTACCTTGAGTTGCTGAACCACAAGAATCATAAATACCTGAGAAATCTGGGTCATTGGTGTATAACTCTTTAACTAATTCAAATCCTAACAACCTTGCATCAAGTTGAGTGAGCAAAGAGTACCGACGTGATAATGCATCAGCAACAACATTAGTTTTCCCCACTTTGTACTTAATCACATAAGGGAAGGTTTCAATAAATGCAATCCACCTAACATGACGCTTATTCAACTTGTGTTGTGACTTAATGTGCTTAAGCGACTCATGATCAGTGTGTATGACAAATTCCCTTGGTCTCAAGTAATGTTGCCAAGTTTCTAAAGCACGGATTAAGGAGTACAACTCCTTATCATAAGTGGAATAGTTCAAAGCTGCTCCATTGAGTTTTTCACTAAAGTATGCAATTGGTTTGCCCTCTTGCATTAGGACAGCTCCAATACCCACCCCAGATGCATCACACTCTATTTCAAACATCTTGTCAAAGCATGGTAATGCAAGTAGTGGTGCATGTGTGAGTTGATGTTTAAGCATTTGGAAAGCACGTACTTGAGCATCTCTCCACACAAATGGCTCATTTTTCTTAATTACAGCAGTTAGAGGTGCAGCAATGGTACTAAAATCTTTAACAAATCGTCTATAAAAACTAGCAAGACCATGGAAGCTACGTACCTCACCCACCGTGCTTGGAGTAGGCCATTCTCGAATTGGTTTAACCTTCTCCTCGTCCACTTTGATTCCCTGTTTACTCACAACAAAGCCTAGGAAGACAAGTTGATCAGTACAAAAGGAGCACTTCTTAAGGTTAGCATAGAGCTTTTCCCTTCGAAGTACATCAAGAACAAGCTTCACATGTTCAACATGCTCATCGAAGCTCCTACTATAAATCAGGATATCGTCAAAATATACAACTACAAATTTTCCAAGGAATGGACGAAGTACATGGTTCATCAACCTCATGAATGTACTAGGTGCATTAGTTAGTCCAAATGGCATAACTAACCACTCGTACAAGCCATGTTTGGTTTTAAAGGCCGTTTTCCATTCATCCCCCTCTTTCATCCTAATTTGATGATAACCGCTTTTTAGATCAATTTTAGTGAAAATCACAGCACCATATAGCTCATCTAACATATCATCAAGTCTAGGAATAGGGTGACGATATTTTACCGTTATTGCATTAACAGCCCTACAGTCAGTGCACATTCGCCAACTTCCATCCTTTTTAGGCACCAAGATGACGGGAACCGCACATGGGCTCAAGCTTTCTCGTGCCCACCCCTTTGTTAGAAGCTCTTCGATTTGGCGTTGGAGCTCCTTTGTCTCATCTGGACGCATTTTGTAGGCTGGTCTGTTAGGAAGTGGGGCACCTGGAACCAAGTCAATTTGATGCTCAATTCCCCTTATTGGTGGTAGTCCATTTGGAATCTCATCGGGAAAGACATCCTCATAATCCTGCAAGAGAGAGACAATACTAGTTGGTAGAGTGTTAGTAAGATCACTTGTAACAACCAACACCTCTTTGCACAAAAGTACAAAGATGGGTGTATTAACACTCAAAGCTTTTCTTACTACATTGGCTTTTATCAATAGATTTTGCCTTTTCTCTCTCTTTTCAATTTTGGCCGGCTCACTATATGTTTTTTTCCTCTCAATTTTCTCGGCCTTATCATTTTCTGTTGAGCTCTCGATTTTTTTTATTTTTTTCTTCTCATTCTCAAGCTCGCTCTCCTTGATCAGGTTTTCTTGATCTTCACGAACTTGGATAGGAGTGAGTGGCACAAGCACAATCCTCTTCTCGCTTTGCTTGAAGGAGTATTTATTGGTAATGCCATCGAATGTAACTCCCTTGTCGAATTGCCATGGTCTCCCCAATAGTATGTGACATGCTTGCATAGGGACCACGTCGCATAACACCACGTCCTCATACTTTCCAATTCGGAAAGGTACTTGGACTTGCTTGGTCACACGAACATCCCCACTATCGTTCAACCATTGCAAACGATAAGGTGTTGGATGTCGTAGAGTGGGTAGTGCTAGTTTCTCCACCATCAAGGCACTAGCGACGTTAGCACAACTACCTCCATCTATGATCAAACTACATACCTTGCCTTTGATATAGCAACGGGTGTAGAAAATGTTCTCCCTTTGTGCATGGTCGGCAGCTTTCACTTGGGTTGCTAAGGCTCGTCTGACAACGAGTCCAACTCGTTCATCGACGGGTAATGCTTCCTCTTCTTCCTCAAGGGATGGCAACTCCTCCTTCTCATCCTCATCATCGGTGAAAACTCACCATTGGGTAAGATGATCATAGTGCGTTGGTTCGGGCATTGGCTAGCAATATGCCCTCGGCCTTGGCATTTGAAGCATCTAGTATCTCGATTTCGCCCCATGCTCGACTCAATGGCAGTCTTTGGTGTTGCCATAGACTCCCACTTAGTCATATCCGGCCTTGGTCTTGAAGGGATGGAATTACTCGGCCCTTTATCCTCTTTCTTTGGTGGTGTAGTTCGGAGATAAGAGGGTGAAAAGTTGGAGTAACTCCGAGTCGAACCCCTCCTCTTAATCCTCCTTTCAATCTTGATGGCCTTTTCCACCAAATCCCCAAGTTCCACATAGTGGTGTAACTCTACTTGGTCAGCGATTTCGGGCCTTAGTCCGTTCAAGAAGCGTGCCATTGTTGCTTCTCGATCCTCCATGATGTCTGCCCGTAGCATGAGTATTTCCATTTCCTTGTGATAGTCCTCGACACTTCGTGCTCCTTGGTTGAGGGTTTGAAGCTTTTGGTACAAGTCACGGTAGTAGTGACTTGGTACGAAACGCTTCCTCATTAGTCGTCTTAGCTCCGTCCAAGTGTGTATGGTAGGTTCACGACTCCTCCTTCTACTAGTGGAGAGTTGATCCCACCACACAACGGCGTAGTCGGTGAATTCGACCACGGCCAACTTGACCTTTTGCTCCTCCGAGTAAGTATTGCAATCGAAGACAAGTTCAATCCGCTTCTCCCACTCTAAGTAGGCATCAGGGTCTGATCGTCCTTGGAAAGGCGGAATTTTCATCTTTATGCCCGGAATGTGGTCATTTGAAGGCCTAGCATTGCGCTTGGACCTACTTTGCTTATGCTCATAATTGTTGTCTGAGTTAGAGTCGCTAGACTCATCTGCATAAGCCTTTCCACGGCTGCCTTTGGAGCTTCCATGAGACAACTCTAAGCTGTCAATGCGTTGGTGCATCAGTTCAAGTTTTTGGTCCATCATGCGTCCCAATTCGCCTTTGATTGCTTCTGTGAAAAGTTTAAGATCAAAAGCTTGGGAGCTTGCTCCCCCCTCGTTAGCCATGGTAGGGTAAAAAAAAATAATAATAATAATGGAAAGAAGCAAAGTTTATCTCGCACACTTCCTCACGTGTTTACTCTCGCTCTCGTGTTTGAACACTCTAAGAACTCACCAAGGTATTTTCAAGGCTCCTCGGTCAACTCCTCGAAGAAGTTAGAACTCCTTCTAGTGTGGATCGACTTACCAACCAGGGTCACAAGATTGTGGCACTTTGAACGAAAAAAGAACAAAAGATGAAGGGACTGACCACGACTCAATGAATGACTCAAAGTTGAATTTTAAGGATCCTAGACAAAAACTCTACCCAAAACTGGAATTTTGAGCTGCTGGTTGCTGCATTTCTGGGCAGTGTTTTGGTAGATAAATGGACACTTAGAGGATTCAGAATGACACTTAAAACTAACCTAATGATGCACGAAAATTTCCAGAATTAATGATTGGACAGAAATTCCCCAATGGTTGCAAAGATGGAATCCGAATGGAAGATGAATTTGTGTTGTGGTAGGACTGTTTTGGAAACCCAAGGCTGACTTTTCTTCTTTAATCCTTTGGAAACAAGGATTAGTCTTCCTATTTGCTGGTTCCCATAAATTCTAAGGTCAAGTTCAAGATTGGAACTGATTTGGTTGTTTTTGGGAACAAGGGTGGAAAATTTGACTTGAACAGGTTGGAAAATTTGACTTGAATAGGTTGGGAAATTTGACTTGAATAGGCTGAATATTCTTCTTCTTCCTTTGTTTTTGTTTTCTAATCAGCCAAGAAGAGCCAAATTTCGTGGCTAAAATGTTCTTAGTCAAGAAAGAAGATTGTTGTGGTGAAGACAAGGATTTTGGCAGCTGAAAATTTGCAGCCTTGTTGTTTACCAAGATTTGGTTCCCAAAACCCAGAAACTTCAAGATTCTTTCAAGAATTCAAGATGTTAATTCCCAGAATTCAAGAAACACAAAATTGAAGATGATTTCCTCCCTAAACAATCCAAGATTTCACGATTTGATCAAGACAGATTTTGGTTGGCTTCAAGAATCCCAACTAAAGTTCCAAGAACTTCAAGATTGTGGTTTTAAACAATCAGGAACTTCAAGAAACCCAAGTTTTGGTCAAGACAGATTTCCAGGAATTTTTGTAAGGTTAGCCAGCTATTTTTTTTTTTTTTTTTTTTTGTATGTAAACAAGAACACAAGGTAATAACTAGATAGGACTCTAAAACCCTTGCTACAAACTGATTTTTTTCGGATGAACAGTAACCTCGAATGATCAAATAGAACAAAAGACTGGAATTGAATGGATATAACAGGATAGAAACAAGACTCAAACAAGGAATCAAGAATAAGACACAAAAAAAAAAGGCTGGACCAAACCAGGCTAACCACAGCAATTAACAACAACTAGACACAAGTTTATGTCGTAACAAATCTGGAAAAATAACGCAAGAACACGAAGTAACAAATCTGGAAATTGCGGATAGCAACTTAGAACACGAAAACAGAATTTTCGACAACTTGACTCGAAAAGCAAATAAAAAAAAAGGATATAACGTGATACCTCTTAATTAGCTCTGATTACCAACTGATACGAACGTCGCCAACCTTGTGACGAAACCCGTAAAAGATTAGCTTCAGGATCGACAAGAGGACACCAAGTTTGAAGCGGATGACCTCAACCCGTTAATCACGTGGTTAACGAACCTTGGTATAATGGTAGAAGACGCCACAACCTAGTGCGATTCTAGATTGATAAGTCACGAACACCTAGAGAAATTCTAAGGTATTCAAGAAGCCTTGGAGAAACCAAGAAAACTCTCAAAATCTGATTTATTGATTGAATGCATAAACCATTGGAAGTGTGGGCTATTTATAGCCTTACATAGAGATGAACAACTAAATGTGGAACTAGTCTAGAGTTGTGGTCTTGACTAAGACTAACAATTATAGGCTTGACCAAACCTTATGAGGTCATCCCTTAGGTAAACAACCTTATGAGGTCATCGCTTAGGTAAATGACCTTATGAGGTCATCGCTTAGGTAAATAAAGCAAGGCTATGGACCATTAAACCCTTATTACAATGACTTAACTAAAACAGCAAATGTGACTAGAGAAGGGTCACACATGGTTCTCTTTGACGTGCACTACATGGATGACTTTCATTCCTTCATGCTCAAGCCCCTCAATGACCTTGGGGACAATTTCTTGGCCTTGTATCTCATGAACAAGTCCTTGGAGTTCCTCCCTCATCTTCTTAGCTCGTGCTCGAGTTACGGGTCCTAGGGGAACTCGAATAGTTCGCAATGGTGTCTCTTGGTTCGTATCAATGGGCATATATGATACGAACGTCGCCAACCTTGTGACGAAACCCGTAAAAGATTAGCTTCAGGATCGACAAGAGGACACCAAGTTTGAAGCGGATGACCTCAACCCGTTAATCACGTGGTTAACGAACCTTGGTATAATGGTAGAAGACGTCACAACCTAGTGCGATTCTAGATTGATAAGTCACGAACACCTAGAGAAATTCTAAGGTATTCAAGAAGCCTTGGAGAAACCAAGAAAACTCTCAAAATCTGATTTATTGATTGAAATGGCTAAACCATTGGAAGTGTGGGCTATTTATAGCCTTACATAGAGATGAACAACTAAATGTGGAACTAGTCTAGAGTTGTGGTCTTGACTAAGACTAACAATTATAGGCTTGACCAAACCTTATGAGGTCATCCCTTAGGTAAACAACCTTATGAGGTCATCGCTTAGGTAAATGACCTTATGAGGTCATCGCTTAGGTAAATAAAGCAAGGCTATGGACCATTAAACCCTTATTACAATGACTTAACTAAAACAGCAAATGTGACTAGAGAAGGGTCACACATGGTTCTCTTTGACGTGCACTACATGGATGACTTTCATTCCTTCATGCTCAAGCCCCTCAATGACTTTGGGGACAATTTCTTGGCCTTGTATCTCATGAACAAGTCCTTGGAGTTCCTCCCTCATCTTCTTAGCTCGTGCTCGAGTTACGGGTCCTAAGGAAACTCGAATAGTTCGCAATGGTGTCTCTTGGTTCGTATCATCCCCCTCCTCTTCAAAAGGATTTGTCCTCAAATCAGCTTCATCGTCTGCAAGAAAAGGAGATAGATCAGAGACATTGAATGTAGCGCTCACATTGTACTCACCGGGTAGGTCCAGTTTGTAAGCATTGTCATTGATGCGCTTGATGACTTGGAACGGCCCATCTCCTCGGGGAAGTAATTTATTGCGCCTTTGGACTGGGAACCTTTCCTTGCGTAGATGTAACCACACCCAGTCACCAGGTTCAAACACAACGCGTTGGCGTCCCTTGTTAACCCGTTGAGCAACTTGGTCCATCCTTCGCTCAATGTTTAGGCGTACCTGCTCGTGTAATTTCTTGACAAAATCTGCTCGTTTAGCACCATCCATGTTAATGTGCTCAGAAGAAGGTAAATGTGATAAGTCTAGTGGTGTTAAAGGGTTAAAATCATAGACTATTTCAAATGGTGAAAAATGAGTAGAACTATGCACCGTGCGATTGTATGCAAACTCAACATGGGGTAAACACTCTTCCCAGGTTCTAATGTTTTTTCTAATGATGGCACGCAAGAGTGTAGATAGTGTACGATTGACAACCTCAGTTTGGCCATCAGTTTGTGGGTGACTAGTAGTAGAAAATAGCAATTTGGTACCCAATTTTCCCCACAAAGTTTTCCAAAAGTAACTCAAAAATTTGACATCCCTATCAGAGACAATTGTCCTAGGCATGCCATGCAATCTAATGATTTCTTTGAAAAACAAATCAACAATGTGCGATGCATCATCTGTTTTGTGACATGGTATAAAATGTGCCATTTTTGAAAATCTGTCAACAATAACAAAGATGCTATCATTTCCCCTCTTTGACCTAGGCAACCCTAAAACAAAATCCATGGAAATGTCGGTCCAAGGTTCCTTAGGTACAGGTAAAGGACTATAAAGGCCATAGGGTTGAAGTTTAGACTTAGCTTTGTGGCAAGTAATGCATTTAGCCACCATTCGCTCCACATCTCGTTTCATCCTTGGCCAATGGAAGTGCTCTTGAAGGATAGCTAAGGTTTTAGCCACGCCAAAGTGTCCCATCAAGCCACCTCCGTGTGCTTCCCTAACTAGTAAAGAGCGAATAGAGCAATTAGGTATGCATAGTCGATTGAGGTAGAAAAGAAATCCATCAAGGATGTAGAATTTACCTTGAGTTGCTGAACCACAAGAATCATAAATACCTGAGAAATCTGGGTCATTGGTGTATAACTCTTTAACTAATTCAAATCCTAACAACCTTGCATCAAGTTGAGTGAGCAAAGAGTACCGACGTGATAATGCATCAGCTACAACATTAGTTTTCCCCACTTTGTACTTAATCACATAAGGGAAGGTTTCAATAAATGCAATCCACCTAACATGACGCTTATTCAACTTGTGTTGTGACTTAATGTGCTTAAGCGACTCATGATCAGTGTGTATGACAAATTCCCTTGGTCTCAAGTAATGTTGCCAAGTTTCTAAAGCACGGATTAAGGAGTACAACTCCTTATCATAAGTGGAATAGTTCAAAGCTGCTCCATTGAGTTTTTCACTAAAGTATGCAATTGGTTTGCCCTCTTGCATTAGGACAGCTCCAATACCCACCCCAGATGCATCACACTCTATTTCAAACATCTTGTCAAAGCATGGTAATGCAAGTAGTGGTGCATGTGTGAGTTGATGTTTAAGCATTTGGAAAGCACGTACTTGAGCATCTCTCCACACAAATGGCTCATTTTTCTTAATTACAGCAGTTAGAGGTGCAGTAATGGTACTAAAATCTTTAACAAATCGTCTATAAAAACTAGCAAGACCATGGAAGCTACGTACCTCACCCACCGTGCTTGGAGTAGGCCATTCTCGAATTGGTTTAACCTTCTCCTCGTCCACTTTGATTCCCTGTTTACTCACAACAAAGCCTAGGAAGACAAGTTGATCAGTACAAAAGGAGCACTTCTTAAGGTTAGCATAGAGCTTTTCCCTTCGAAGTACATCAAGAACAAGCTTCACATGTTCAACATGCTCATCGAAGCTCCTACTATAAATCAGGATATCGTCAAAATATACAACTACAAATTTTCCAAGGAATGGACGAAGTACATGGTTCATCAACCTCATGAACGTACTAGGTGCATTAGTTAGTCCAAATGGCATAACTAACCACTCGTACAAGCCATGTTTGGTTTTAAAGGCCGTTTTCCATTCATCCCCCTCTTTCATCCTAATTTGATGATAACCGCTTTTTAGATCAATTTTAGTGAAAATCACAGCACCATATAGCTCATCTAACATATCATCAAGTCTAGGAATAGGGTGACGATATTTTACCGTTATTGCATTAACAGCCCTACAGTCAGTGCACATTCGCCAACTTCCATCCTTTTTAGGCACCAAGATGACGGGAACCGCACATGGGCTCAAGCTTTCTCGTGCCCATCCCTTTGTTAGAAGCTCTTCGATTTGGCGTTGGAGCTCCTTTGTCTCATCTGGACCCATTTTGTAGGCTGGTCTGTTAGGAAGTAGGGCACCTGGAACCAAGTCAATTTGATGCTCAATTCCCCTTATTGGTGGTAGTCCATTTGGAATCTCATCGGGAAAGACATCCTCATAATCCTGCAAAAGAGAGACAATACTAGTTGGTAGAGTGTTAGTAAGATCACTTGTAACAACCAACACCTCTTTGCACAAAAGTACAAAGATGGGTGTATTAACACTCAAAGCTTTTCTTACTACATTGGCTTTTATCAATAGATTTTGCCTTTTCTCTCTCTTTTCAATTTTGGCCGGCTCACTATATGTTTTTTTCCTCTCAATTTTCTCGGCCTTATCATTTTCTGTTGAGCTCTCGATTTTTTCTATTTTTTTCTTCTCATTCTCAAGCTCGCTCTCCTTGATCAGGCTTTCTTGATCTTCACGAACTTGGATAGGAGTGAGTGGCACAAGCACAATCCTCTTCTCGCCTTGCTTGAAGGAGTATTTATTGGTAATGCCATCGAATGTAACTCCCTTGTCGAATTGCCATGGTCTCCCCAATAGTATGTGACATGCTTGCATAGGGACCACGTCGCATAACACCACGTCCTCATACTTTCCAATTCGGAAAGGTACTTGGACTTGCTTGGTCACACGAACATCCCCACTATCGTTCAACCATTGCAAACGATAAGGTGTTGGATGTCGTAGAGTGGGTAGTGCTAGTTTCTCCACCATCAAGGCACTAGCGACGTTAGCACAACTACCTCCATCTATGATCAAACTACATACCTTGCCTTTGATATAGCAACGGGTGTAGAAAATGTTCTCCCTTTGTGCATGGTCGGCAGCTTTCACTTGGGTTGCTAAGGCTCGTCTAACAACGAGTCCAACTCGTTCATCGACAGGCAATGCTTCCTCTTCTTCCTCTTCTTCCTCAAGGGATGGCAACTCCTCCTTCTCATCCTCATCATCGGTGAGAAACTCACCATTGGGTAAGATGATCATAGTGCATTGGTTCGGGCATTGGCTAGCAATATGCCCTCGGCCTTGGCATTTGAAGCATCTAGTATCTCGATTTCGCCCCATGCTCGACTCAATGGCAGTCTTTGGTGTTGCCTTAGACTCCCACTTAGTCATATCCGGCCTTGGTCTTGAAGGGATGGAATTACTCGGCCCTTTATCCTCTTTCTTTGGTGGTGTAGTTAGGAGATAAGAGGGTGAAAAGTTGGAGTAACTCCGAGTCGAACCCCTCCTCTTAATCCTCCTTTCAATCTTGATGGCCTTTTCCACCAAATCCCCAAGTTCCACATAGTGGTGTAACTCTACTTGGTCAGCGATTTCGGGCCTTAGTCCGTTCAAGAAGCCTGCCATTGTTGCTTCTCGATCCTCCGTGATGTCTGCCCGTAGCATGAGTATTTCCATTTCCTTGTGATAGTCCTCGACACTTCGTGCTCCTTGGTTGAGGGTTTGAAGCTTTTGGTACAAGTCACGGTAGTAGTGACTTGGTACGAAATGCTTCCTCATTAGTCGTCTTAGCTCCGTCCAAGTGTGTATGGTAGGTTCACGACTCCTCCTTCTACTAGTGGAGAGTTGATCCCACCACACAACGGCGTAGTCGGTGAATTCGACCACGGCCAACTTGACCTTTTGCTCCTCCGAGTAAGTATTGCAATCGAAGACAAGTTCAATCCGCTTCTCCCACTCTAAGTAGGCATCGGGGTCTGATCGTCCTTGGAAAGGCGGAATTTTCATCTTTATGCCCGGAATGTGGTCATTTGAAGGCCTAGCATTGCGCTTGGACCTACTTTGCTTATGCTCATAATTGTTGTCTGAGTTAGAGTCGCTAGACTCATCTGCATAAGCCTTTCCACGGCTGCCTTTGGAGCTTCCATGAGACAACTCTAAGCTGTCAGTTCAAGTTTTTGGTCCATCATGCGTCCCAATTCGCCTTTGATTGCTTCTGTGAAAAGTTTAAGATCAAAAGCTTGGGAGCTTGCTCCCCCCTCGTTAGCCATGGTAGGGAAAAAAAATAATAATGGAAAGAAGCAAAGTTTATCTCGCACACTTCCTCACGTGTTTACTCTCGCTCTCGTGTTTGAACACTCTAATGAATTCACCAAGGTATTTTCAAGGCTCCTCAGTCAACTCCTCGAAGAAGTTAGAACTCCTTCTAGTGTGGATCGACTTACCAACCAGGGTCACAAGATTGTAGCACTTTGAACGAAAAAAAAAAAAGAACAAAAGATGAAGGGACTAACCACGACTCAATGAATGACTCAAAGTTGAATTTTAAGGATCCTAGACAAAACTCTACCCAAAACTGGAATTTTGAGCTGCTAGTTGCTGCATTTCTGGTCAGTGTTTTGGTAGGTAAATGGACACTTAGAGGATTCAGAAAGACACTTAAAACTGACCTAATGATGCACGAAAATTTTCAGAATTAATGATTGGACAGAAATCCCCAATGGTTGCAAAGATGGAATCTGAATGGAAGATGAATTTGTGTTGTGGTAGGATTGTTTTGGAAACCCAAGGCTGACTTTTCTTTCTTGATCCTTTGGAAACAAGGATTAGTTTTCCTATTTGCTGGTTCCCACAAATTCTAAGGTCAAGTTCAAGATTGGAACTGATTTGGTTGTTTTTGGGAACAAGGGTGGAAAATTTGACTTGAACAGGTTGGAAAATTTGACTTGAATAGGTTGGGAAATTTGACTTGAATAGGCTAAATGTTCTTCTTCTTCCTTTGTTTTTGTTTTATAATCAGCCAAGAAGAGTCAAATTTCGTGGCTAAAATGTTCTTAGTCAAGAAAGAAGATTGTTGTGGTGAAGACAAGGATTTTGGCAGCTGGAATTTTGTTGCCTTGTTGTTTACCAAGATTTGGTTCCCAAAACCCAGAAACTTCAAGATTCTTTCAAGAATTCAAGATGTTAATTTCCAGAATTCAAGAAACACGAAATTGAAGATGATTTCCTCCCCAAACAATCCAAGATTTCACGATTTGATCAAGACAGATTTTGGTTGTCTTCAAGAATCCCAACTAAAGTTTCAAGAACTTCAAGATTGTGGTTTTAAACAATCAGGAACTTCAAGAAACCCAAGTTTTGATCAAGACAGATTTGCAGGAATTTTTGATCAAGTTTTGTAAGGTTAGCCAGCTATTTTTTTTTTTTTTTGTATGTAAACAAGAACACAAGGTAATAACTAGATAGGACTCTAAAACCCTTGCTACAAACTGATTTTTTCGGATGAACAGTAACCTCGAATGATCAAATAGAACAAAAGACTGGAATTGAATGGATATAACAGGATAGAAACAAGACTCAAACAAAGAATCAAGAATAAGACACAAAAAAAAAAAGGCTGGACCAAACCAGGCTAACCACAGCAATTAACAACAACTAGACACAAGTTTATGTCGTAACAAATCTGGAAAAATAACGCAAGAACACGAAGTAACAAATCTGGAAATTGCGGATAGCAACTTAGAACACGAAAACAGAATTTTCGACAACTTGACTCGAAAAGCAAATAAAAAAAAGGATATAACGTGATACCTCTTAATTAGCTCTGATTACCAACTGATACGAACGTCGCCAACCTTGTGACGAAACCCGTAAAAGATTAGCTTCAGGATCGACAAGAGGACACCAAGTTTGAAGCGGATGACCTCAATCCGTTAATCACGTGGTTAACGAACCTTGGTATAATGGTAGAAGACGCCACAACCTAGTGCGATTCTAGATTGATAAGTCACGAGCACCTAGAGAAATTCTAAGGTATTCAAGAAGCCTTGGAGAAACCAAGAAAACTCTCAAAATCTGATTTATTGATTGAAATGCCTAAACCATTGGAAGTGTGGGCTATTTATAGCCTTACATAGAGATGAACAACTAAATGTGGAACTAGTCTAGAGTTGTGGTCTTGACTAAGACTAACAATTATAGGCTTGATGATGCGAGACACGGAAGCTACTTCGGATCTAGAGGAACACGATGAAGATTGGATGGAGTTGAACCCGAACTTGGACCACTCAAGAACAGATTTAACGGTAGAGGACGCCACAATCAAGTATGTGTGCTTGATTGATAAGTCAAGAATAGCCTAGGATCGACTCTAGGATGTTCAACTTAGCTTTCACAAGCTAAGGGAATTTGCCACAAGGAATGGACGAAATTCTGGAAATTTTATTCAATACTCTCAAAAACTGAATGTAACATGCGGTTTCAGGCTATTAATAGCCGTGACTAAGACCTAATAACTGGAAAAATAACAAGGAAAGTTCGGCCAGCCCCTTGGGCCTTCACTTGACCGAAAGCTAGCCCAACTAACTATAGACCATAAGCCTCGGGGGCGTTGCCCCCGAACCCCCACCGGGGGCTTCGCTGCGCCCCCGGGCCCCCAAGCCAGGGGCGCGTCGCCCCCTTGGACCCCCGACTCGCTGACCGGGCAGCGAGATCCTCGTACGGCTCAGCGAGGGTACTTAACTGCGGCTTAGCCCGCTATTTGGAGCTTGAACACTTGCATCTTCAATTGTAAGCAGCATTTTAGTAGTCGTGCAAGGATATTCCAACTCAATTCCTTCAATGGCCGGTTTCTCTTGGATTTGGATGGCACGTACCAAAGCTTGGAGGGACTCCTTGAATCTCTTAGCTCGTGCTCGTGTCACTGGGCCTAGGGGCACCTTCACAGGGTCTACTTGTACACTTTGGGTCTCGTGCTCAATCGCATCATTCCCCTCCTCTTGAAAAGGATTTGCCCTCAAATCGTACTCGTCCCCTGCAATGAATGGACTTAGATCAGCAACATTGAATGTAGCACTAACTTTGTACTCACCAGGCAGATCTAAGCGGTATGCATTGTCGTTGATGCGCTCAATGACTTGAAAAGGCCCATCTCCTCTTGGTGACAACTTGCTTTTCCGTTGGTTTGGAAATCTCTCCTTGCGCAAATGTAACCAGACCCACTCACCTGGTTCAAAGACAAGCTTGCGCCTGTGCTTATTAGCTTGTTGGACATATTGGGCCGTCCTCTCTCGATATTGGTACGAACCTTGTCATGTAATGATCTCACGAACTCAGCTTTCTTCTTGCCATCTAAGTTCATACGCTCAGAAGAAGGTAATGGCAACAAATCTAAGGGAGTTAAGGGGTTAAAACCATACACAACTTCAAAAGGCGAGAATTGTGTAGCACTATGCACAGCCCTATTGTATGCAAACTCAACATGAGGTAGACACTCCTCCCATGACTTGATATTTTTCTTGATGATTGCACGTAGGAGTGTGGATAAAGTCCTATTGACTACCTCAGTTTGTCCGTCCGTTTGAGGATGACTAGAGGTAGAGAACAACAGTTTGGTTCCCAACCGACCCCATAAAGATTTCCAAAAATAGCTCAAAAACTTGACATCTCTATCAGATACTATAGTCCTAGGTATGCCATGCAAACGAACAACCTCTTTAAAGAATAAATCAGCAATGTGTAAAGCATCATCCGTCTTATGACATGCAATAAAGTGAGCCATTTTGGAGAACCTATCTACCACAACAAATATAGAGTCATGGCCACACTTTGAACGAGGTAACCCAAGCACGAAATCCATGGAAATGTCAACCCAAGGTTGGTGAGGTATGGGTAAAGGAGTATACAAACCGTTTGGGTTGACCCGAGACTTAGCTTTGTGGCACACGCCACATCTTTCAACAATCCTCTCCACGTCCTTGCGCATGCGAGGCCAATGGAAGTGTTCCTGTAATACAGCTAATGTCTTGGTGACACCAAAGTGTCCCATTAGTCCACCACTATGTGACTCCTGAATAAGTAAGTCACGTATGGACCCTCGAGGAATGCACAACTTGGTAAGATAAAATAAGAACCCATCATGTACGAAGAATTTTTCAAAGTCAGATTTTCCCCAATTCGCATAAGCGTTCGCAAAATCCAAGTCATTCTTATACAATTCCTTCATGAGTTCAAAGCCTAGGAGTTTAGCATCTAAAGCAGTGAGCAAAATGTGTCTACGAGATAAAGCGTCAGCTACGACATTAGACTTACCTGTTTTGTATTTGATGACGTATGGAAAAGACTCAATGAAGGCTACCCATCGGGCATGTCGTTTGCTCAGCTTTTGTTGTCCTTTTAGGTGCTTGAGAGACTCATGGTCAGTTTTGATGACGAATTCCCGAGCACGTAGGTAGTGTTGCCATGTCTCCAAAGCACGTACAAGGGCAAACATCTCCTTGTCATAAGTTGAATAGTTGAGGACCGCGCCATTTAATTTCTCACTAAAGTAGGCAATCGGTCTCCCTCCTTGCATGAGTACGGCTCCTACTCCCACACCTGATGCATCACATTCCACTTCAAAAGTGAGATCAAAGTTAGGTATTGCAAGGAGTGGTGCATGTGTGAGTTTGTGTTTCAGCAATTGGAAAGCCTTATCTTGAGTTTCCCCCCAAAAGAACTTCTCGTTCTTCTTTATGACTGCGGTAAGAGGTGCAGCGATGGTGCTAAAATCCTTCACAAAACGACGGTAGAAGCTTGCTAATCCATGACGCACATCACTTACTGAGGTAGGTGTTGGCCACTCTTGGATGGACTTAATCTTCTCTTCATCTACATGAATGCCCTGCGCACTTACAACATATCCTAGAAACACAACACGATCAGTGCAAAATGTGCACTTCTTAAGGTTGGCATATAGCCTTTCCCTTCGAAGTACTTCAAAGATGGCTTTGAGGTGCTCAAGGTGTTCCTCTAAGCTTCTGCTATAATCATCAAAGTAAACCACTACAAATTTCCCAAGAAAAGGTCTCAAAACATGGTTCATTAAACGCATGAAGGTACTAGGTGCATTAGTTAAACCAAATGGCATTACTAACCACTCGTATAGACCATGTTTAGTTTTGAAAGCGGTTTTCCACTCATCTCCCTCTTTCATTCTT
Organism: Coffea arabica; assembly: GCF_036785885.1. Taxonomy (NCBI): domain Eukaryota; kingdom Viridiplantae; phylum Streptophyta; class Magnoliopsida; order Gentianales; family Rubiaceae; genus Coffea; species Coffea arabica. The sequence goes on along the minus strand of NC_092320.1, from coordinate 41,564,340 downwards.
ATTTGGTGGTAACCACTTTTCAAATCAATTTTAGTAAATATAATGGCACCATGCAATTCATCTAACATATCATCTAACCTAGGGATAGGGTGACGATATTTTCCCGTGATTGCATTGACTGCTCGACAGTCAGTGCACATTCTCCACGCTCCATCTTTCTTTGGCACGAGAATCACTGGTACAGCGCATGGACTTAGACTTTCTCTAGCCCAACCTTTCCTTAGCAATTCCTCCACTTGCCTTTGCAATTCCTTTGTTTCCTCAGGGCCCATTCTATAGGCTGGTTTGTTAGGCAATGGTGCTCCAGGAATGAGATCGATTTGGTGCTCGATTCCCCTTAGTGGTGGTAGTCCATCAGGTACATCCTCAGGAAATATGTCCTCAAATTCCTGCAAGAGAGGTAAAATAGTAGAAGGCAAGGAGTCAGTGGATATGGATGAAGTGACCAACTCTTCTTTGCACACAAGCATAAGTAAGAGTTGGTTGGAAGACAAAGCTCGCCTTACATCTTTGGCTTTTGCTAGCAAGCTTAGCTTCCCCTTATTTTCTTCTCTCATAGCCGACCCACTTGTTGCCTTTTTCTTCCTTAGGGGTTCGGCCCTTCTCTCTCCTTTTTCTTCCTCACTTTTCTCTCGCTTTTTCCTCTCAAGTTCTAGCTCATACTCCTTTTGGAGCCTCATTTGATCTTCATACACTTGTTTTGGGGTGAGAGGTACAAGTGTCACCTTTCTATTGCAATGAGTAAAGACATATTTATTAGCTCTTCCCTTGAATTCGACATCGCGATCATATTGCCAAGGCCGTCCAAGAATGAGGTGACTTGCTTGCACGGGCACGACATCACAAGTAATCTCGTCTTCATACTTGCCAATTCGGAATGGCACTTTCACTTGTCTAAACACACGTATTTCCCCTTCATTGTTCAACCATTGAAGGCGATAAGGTCTTGGATGTTTGATAACTTGGAGCCCTAGCATTTCTACCATGAGTAGACTAGCGACATTGGCACAACTCCCACTATCAATAACAACACTACACACCTTATCCTTGATATGACACCTTGTGTAGAAAAGGTTGTCCCGTTGTACCTCCATTTCCTCCTCTTTGGCGCGGGTAGTGAGGACCTTTCGAACCACTAGGCATCCAATCTCCTCATGCGTAGGTATCTCCTCACTCGATTCATTCTCTTCCTCTTCTAAAGGTGGCATCCCCTCGTACTCCTCTTCCTCATCTGATACAATTTCCCCATTTGGCAACATCAGCATGGTCCTTTGGCTGGGGCATTAAGAAGCGATGTGGCCAAATCCTTGACACTTAAAGCACTTGGTGTCTCGACCACGTGGTTGGGAAGCTGCATTATTAGCCTTAAAGTCAGGCTTGGGCGCTGCCTTGGAAGGGAGGCCATTTGGCCTTGGAGGGTAAGAAGGAGCTGCGGCCTTCTCCTCCCTTTTTGGTTGAGAAGTGCGCCAATTTCCAGCTTGATAAGTAGTGCTTTGTCGTGCAGTACCCCTCCTCTTGAGGCGCCGTTCAATGGTAACCGCCTTCTCGAGCATTTCATTCATGTCGAGGTAGTGTTGGAGTTCCACTACTTCAGCAATCTCGGGCCTCAATCCATGTAGAAAACGAGCCATCGTGGCCTCTCCATCTTCACGCAAATCCGCCTTCATGATGGCCATTTCCATCTCTTTGTAATAATCCTCAACTGACATGGACCCTTGGTTGAGAGCTTGTAGCCGACGGTGTAGATCTCGGCTATAGTAGCTCGGAACGAACCTTTTTCTCATCAGACTCCTCATTTCCTCCCAAGTTTCCACAGGTCTCTCACGATTTCTCCTTCGGCTTAGTCTAAATTGGTCCCACCAAATGGAGGCATAGTCAGTGAATTCTACGGCTGCTAGTTTCACCTTTTGCTCCTCCGTATAGGTGTGGCATTCATAGACTAACTCAATTTTTCGTTCCCATTCCAAGTACGCCTCGGGATCCGACTTGCCTTGGAATAAGGGAATCTTGAGTTTGACACCTTTAATGGTGTCGTCTCCTCGACGTTGGAACCTTTGATCATTTTGGTACCTTCCCTCAAATGCTTCCTCTTCATCGTTTGAGTATGCCGATTCTTTGCCCTTACTCGGGGTAGGTGGAGGTCTCGAGTTCTCCAACTGATCAATTCGATCATGCAATGGCTCAATTTCATTCTTAAGCAATCGTTTGAACTCCCTCATCATGGCTTCCAACTGTAGTTTGATGTCCATGGTTTGTTCACCAACTTCACTAGACATATTTAGTCCACCTGCAAAACAAATAAACAAAACGAGTTCCTCTTTTTTTTTTTTTTTTTTTAATACGATGTATAGGTCACTCACACTCGTGTTTCACTCAAGTGTATCACTCTCTAATAATCTTACCAAGCAATTCCTTGGCTTGCTAGTTGTTTGAGTTGAACAAACTAGGCGTCACCGCAATGTACGTTCTTGACTAGTCAACAGGTGACACACAAGCTAGTAGCAATAAATGGAGGTTAATGACTAAGACCTAGACACGACTCAAGACTCAGAATATAGCTGGACAATAACTAACAACTCAAAAGAAAGTAAGACAATTAACTTGAATGCTGAAATTTTGAAAATCCTAGAAAACTCTACCCGAAACCCAATTTTCTGGAATTTGTTGAGCTGCTGGTCCGTGGTCTTTTTGGTAAGGGTTTTGGAGTATTTTGGGTGGCCTTAGGCTGCTCAAATAATGGGCACTCTACTACCTAAAACTCAGCCCAATCGGGTGTTACAATTGCTCCAACGGTTTTAGGAAAATTCAAGAATTCAAGATTCGGAAATTGGAAAGTTTGATCTGATTTGGACACTTGGTGATACGAACCAAGAGACACCATTGCGAACTATTCGAGTTCCCCTAGGACCCGTAACTCGAGCACGAGCTAAGAAGATGAGGGAGGAACTCCAAGGACTTGTTCATGAGATACAAGGCCAAGAAATTGTTCCCAAGGTCATGGAGGGGCTTGAGCATGAAGGAATGAAAGTCATCCATGTAGTGCACGCCAAAGAGAACCATGTGTGACCCTTCTCTAGTCACATTTGCTGTTTTAGTTAAGTCATTGTAATAAGGGCTTAATGGTCCATAGCCTTGCTTTATTTACCTAAGCGATGATCTCATAAGGTTATTTACCTAAGCAATGACCTCATAAGGTTGTTTACCTAAGGGATGACCTCATAAGGTTTGATCAAGCCCACAATTCTTAGTCTTATGGAAATAGTCAAGCCTACAATTGTTAGTCTTAGTCAAGACCACAACTCTAGACTAGTTCCACATTTAGTTGTTCATCTCTATGTAAGGCTATAAATAGCCCACACTTCCAATGGTTTAGGCATTCAATCAATAAATCAGATTTTGAGAGTTTTCTTGGTTTCTCCAAGGCTTCTTGAATACCTTAGAATTTCTCTAGGTGTTCGTGACTTATCAATCTAGAATCGCACTAGGTTGTGGCGTCTTCTACCATTATACCAAGGTTCGTTAACCACGTGATTAACGGGTTGAGGTCATCCGCTTCAAACTTGGTGTCCTCTTGTCGATCCTGAAGCTAATCTATTACGGGTTTCGTCACAAGGTTGGCGACGTTCATATCAGTTGGTAATCAGAGCTAATTAAGAGGTATCACGTTATATCCTTTTTTTTTATTTGCTTTTCGAGTCAAGTTGTCGAAAATTCTGTTTTCGTGTTCTAAGTTGCTATCCGCAATTTCCATATTTGTTACTTCGTGTTCTTGCGTTATTTTTCCAGATTTGTTACGACATGAACTTGTGTCTAGTTGTTGTTAATTGCTATGGTTAGCCTTGTTTGGTCCAGCCTTTTTTTTTTGTGTCTTATTCTTGATTCTTTGTTTGAGTCTTGTTTCTATCCTGTTATATCCATTCAATTCCAGTCTTTTGTTCTATTTGATCATTCGAGGTTACTGTTCATCCGAAAAAATCAGTTTGTAGCAAGGGTTTTAGAGTCCTATCTAGTTATTACCTTGTGTTCTTGTTTACATACAAAAAAAAAAAAAATAGCTGGCTAACCTTACAAAACTTGATCAAAAATTCCTGCAAATCTGTCTTGATCAAATCGTGAAATCTTGTATTGTTTGGGGAGGAAATCATCTTCAATTTCGTGTTTCTTGAATTCTGGAAATTAACATCTTGAATTCTTGAAAGAATCTTGAAGTTTCTGGGTTTTGGGAACCAAATCTTGGTAAACAACAAGGCAACAAAATTCCAGCTGCCAAAATCCTTGTCTTCACCACAACAATCTTCTTTCTTGACTAAGAACATTTTAGCCACGAAATTTGACTCTTCTTGGCTGATTATAAAACAAAAACAAAGGAAGAAGAAGAACATTCAGCCTATTCAAGTCAAATTTCCCAACCTGTTCAAGTCAAATTTTCCAACCTGTTCAAGTCAAATTTTCCACCCTTGTTCCCAAAAACAACCAAATCAATTCCAATCTTGAACTTGCCCTTAGAATTCATGGGAACCAGTAAATAGGAAGACTAATCCTCATTTCCAAAGGATTAAGGAAGAAAAGCCAGCCTTGGGTTTCCAAAACAGTCCTACCGCAACACAAATTCATCTTCCATTCGGATTCCATCTTTGCAACCATTGGGGATTTCTGTCCAATCATTAATTCTGAAAATTTTTGTGCATCATTAGGTCAGTTTTAAGTGTCATTCTGAATCCTCTAAGTGTCCATTTATCTACCAAAACATTGCCCAAAAATGCAGCAACCAGCAGCTCAAAATTCCAGTTTTGGGTAGAGTTTTGTCTAGGATCCTTAAAATTCAACTTTGAGTCATTCTTTGAGTCGTGGTCAGTCCCTTCATCCTTTATTTTTTTTTCGTTCAAAGTGCTACAATCTTGTGACCCTGGTTGGTAAGTCGATCCACACTAGAAGGAGTTCTAACTTGTTGGAGGAGTTGACCGAGGAGCCTTGAAAATACCTTGGTGAGTTAATTAGAGTGTTTTAAACACTTGAGTGGTACACGAGTGACGAGTGTAAACATGTGAGCTTGTGTGGCGAGGAAAAATATCTTTTGTTTCACTAATTTTTTGCAGGTTTCCTCATACATCATGGCGAATACGAGGCATTTAAAAGCTAGCTTACAACATCTTCTTCTTGATCCTAAGGGAGTCAAAGAAGTAGCATTACGTGGTGTAGATGAACAATTGGATATCGTCAAATCTCAGTTGCATGATTGGTTTTATACTCGTTGTGGTGTCAAAGATAAAACATGCAGCTTGGCCATTGATAAGAGTTGTGAAATCAATCTTGCAAGCGCTATCATGGTTCACAAATTAAATCTTCCAACTATTGATCATCTTCAACCGTATAAGTTGCCGAGTGCTCATGGTGATGTTTGGGTTACTAAGCATACACTTGTACCTATTCAAATTGGCAAGTATGTGGATGAGGTGTTGTGTGATGTAGTCCCAATTCAAATGACACATGTGTTGCTGGGCAAGGCGTGGATGTTGAGGCGAGAAGTTAAATATGATGGACATACTAATAAGTATTCCTTCTTATTTAATGGTCGTCGTTCTGCACTTGTACCACTTATTTATGACCAACTTTGTACTGATCTAGCATACATGAAAAGTGAGCATGAGCATTATAGTATGAAAAAAGAGCTAGATGAGGAAATTGTGACTGATGAGGTAAAATCCGAGGGAGTTGAAAAGGAGAAAGAGGTTGAAAATAATGAGAGGAAAAAGACAGCTATTGAGCATGAGAAAGAGATTGAAACATCCAAAGTATTGACTGAGATTTTAAGTTTCAACAAAAATGAGAGTGAGGGGGTTTATTGCCACCTTAACATTGCTCTGTCTAGTGTTCCTTGTTTTGTGCAGGTTAAACAAAGTGCAATCGCTTTGATCTTACAATGTTCCATCCCAAAGTCACTTGTACAATTTGCGAGTTTCCATGGAGTTTGTCTTCTAGGAGTTAGATCAATTTGGTTCCTATTCATGGAATCGGATGATTTCAACGCTGTTCACGTCTTTGGAGGATCAAACTATGTGTACCCTCAAGACATTAGAATCGACCACGTTCCACGAGTTTACACCAGGAGCGAGGTCTTCAATGGTCACTACAATACCTATGCTCATCTTGTACCTAGTCCACTTGAAGCTCCAACTTCACCAAGTCAGCTTCCATACTTTGCAAGCTTATTCAAGTTTGAGGAGTCTGATTTCATAGGATCTACATCGCATCACTTTGAGGATCCTTACCTCATGATCATAAGCGATCAAGTTGGGCATACATTGAAACTGGTTCGTGAGATTCAAAGTTCAACAAGGTTTACTTTCCAGCTTAGCAAGTGGTTTATGCATTGGATGAAACTTGTGGTAATCATAACAAAATTGACTCGACGGCATGTAACTTTTCTTATCATCATTCATGCTTCAATTTGTGGGCAAATTGCTTTCAAGAGGAGGGGAATGATACGAGTTAAGCTATGCCATTGGATAAGGTTCAAGTCCCACTAGGACTGATTACACGAGCAGGTACGCCGAAACATTGAGCGAAGGATGGACCAAGTTGCTCAACGGGTTAACAAGGGACGCCAACGCGTTGTGTTTGAACCTGGTGACTGGGTGTGGTTACATCTACGCAAGGAAAGGTTCCCAGTCCAAAGGCGCAATAAATTACTTCCCCGAGGAGATGGGCCGTTCCAAGTCATCATGCGCATCAATGACAATGCTTACAAACTGGACCTACCCGGTGAGTACAATGTGAGCGCTACATTCAATGTCTCTGATCTATCTCCTTTTCTTGCAGACGATGAAGCTGATTTGAGGACAAATCCTTTTGAAGAGGAGGGGGATGATATGAACCAAGAGACACCATTGCGAACTATTCGAGTTCCCCTAGGACCCGTAACTCGAGCACGAGCTAAGAAGATGAGGGAGGAACTCCAAGGACTTGTTCATGAGATACAAGGCCAAGAAATTGTTCCCAAGGTCATGGAGGGGCTTGAGCATGAAGGAATGAAAGTCATCCATGTAGTGCACGCCAAAGAGAACCATGTGTGACCCTTCTCTAGTCACATTTGCTGTTTTAGTTAAGTCATTGTAATAAGGGCTTAATGGTCCATAGCCTTGCTTTATTTACCTAAGCGATGATCTCATAAGGTTATTTACCTAAGCAATGACCTCATAAGGTTGTTTACCTAAGGGATGACCTCATAAGGTTTGATCAAGCCCACAATTCTTAGTCTTATGGAAATAGTCAAGCCTACAATTGTTAGTCTTAGTCAAGACCACAACTCTAGACTAGTTCCACATTTAGTTGTTCATCTCTATGTAAGGCTATAAATAGCCCACACTTCCAATGGTTTAGGCATTCAATCAATAAATCAGATTTTGAGAGTTTTCTTGGTTTCTCCAAGGCTTCTTGAATACCTTAGAATTTCTCTAGGTGTTCGTGACTTATCAATCTAGAATCGCACTAGGTTGTGGCGTCTTCTACCATTATACCAAGGTTCGTTAACCACGTGATTAACGGGTTGAGGTCATCCGCTTCAAACTTGGTGTCCTCTTGTCGATCCTGAAGCTAATCTTTTACGGGTTTCGTCACAAGGTTGGCGACGTTCGTATCACTTGGGGTTGCCAAGGATTGGAAACCTTGGAGTTTGGTTAGATTTGGGAGTCCCAAGTGGTTCAAATTCGAAATTTTGGGGCTGGTCAGATTTGGAAGTCAGATTTTGCACCAAATTTGGTAAACTTGTAGGCTGTCAAGAATTGGAGGTTGTTCAGATTCGGAAGTCCAAGTTTGAATCAGATTTGGTGGCTTGAAGGTTGACCAAGACTAGGGCTGTTCAGATTTGGAAGTCCAAGTTTGAATCAGATTTGGTAAAACTTGAAGGCTGGTCAAGAATTGGAGGTTGTTCAGATTTGGAAGTCCAAGTTTGAATCAGATTTGGTAAAACTTGAAGGCTGGTCAAAAATTGGAAACTAGAGCCGTCATTCTTAGAATTTTTTTTTTTGACTTCTGTTGGGGTGTTTTCACACAATATCCAGCTAGTTTAGACCAGAATTTCACAGCAATTAACGTAAACAACTTGGACAGATTTGGTTTCAAGATCAAAGTTCCATGAAAACAAGAACACGGTTGAAGGTTTATTTCAGGTTTCAAGCCTGCCAAGATTAACCTCTTTGATCCAAGAAGCTCAAGACTTCCCCAATAAGGTTTTGATGTTCGAGTTTTGCAAAGCAACAACACAAAGGTTCAAGAAACAAGTGCAAACAGGTTCGGCATCCCAGCAAATTAATTCCAGCAACGACTCAAGGGAATGACAATAAGGTATGCCTCACAATAGTTTTTTTTTTTTTTGGATTTAAACAGAACATAAACACAAGACAAAACTGGACAGAAAATTTCAGACAACAACTAAACAACAAAGACAGATTTCTGACAAGGAAACAACCAAGACAGATTTAGGACTTGACAAACCCGAGCACTTGAGCTACGAATTTAGAAGACTAAAACAGATCTAAAAACAATAAAAAAGGATATTCGTGATACCTCTAACCAGCTCTGATGCCAGCTGATGCGAGACACGGAAGCTACTTCGGATCTAGAGGAACACGATGAAGATTGGATGGAGTTGAACCCGAACTTGGACCACTCAAGAACAGATTTAACGGTAGAGGACGCCACAATCAAGTATGTGTGCTTGATTGATAAGTCAAGAACAGCCTAGGATCGACTCTAGGATGTTCAACTTAGCTTTCACAAGCTAAGGGAATTTGCCACAAGGAATGGACGAAATTCTGGAAATTTTATTCAATACTCTCAAAAACTGAATGTAACATGCGGCTTCAGGCTATTAATAGCCGTGACTAAGACCTAATAACTGGAAAAATAACAAGGAAAGTTCGGCCAGCCCCTTGGGCCTTCACTTGACCGAAAGCTAGCCCAACTAACTATAGACCATAAGCCTCGGGGGCGTTGCCCCCGAACCCCCACCGGGGGCTTCGCTGCGCCCCCGGGCCCCCAAGCCAGGGGCGCGTCGCCCCCTTGGACCCCCGACTCGCTGACCGGGCAGCGAGATCCTCGTACGGCTCAGCGAGGGTACTTAACTGCGGCTTAGCCCGCTATTTGGAGCTTGAACACTTGCATCTTCAATTGTAAGCAGCATTTTAGTAGTCGTGCAAGGATATTCCAACTCAATTCCTTCAATGGCCGGTTTCTCTTGGATTTGGATGGCACGTACCAAAGCTTGGAGGGACTCCTTGAATCTCTTAGCTCGTGCTCGTGTCACTGGGCCTAGGGGCACCTTCACAGGGTCTACTTGTACACTTTGGGTCTCGTGCTCAATCGCATCACTTGACCAAACCTTATGAGGTCATCCCTTAGGTAAACAACCTTATGAGGTCATCGCTTAGGTAAATGACCTTATGAGGTCATCGCTTAGGTAAATAAAGCAAGGCTATGGACCATTAAACCCTTATTACAATGACTTAACTAAAACAGCAAATGTGACTAGAGAAGGGTCACACATGGTTCTCTTTGACGTGCACTACATGGATGACTTTCATTCCTTCATGCTCAAGCCCCTCAATGACTTTGGGGACAATTTCTTGGCCTTGTATCTCATGAACAAGTCCTTGGAGTTCCTCCCTCATCTTCTTAGCTCGTGCTCGAGTTACGGGTCCTAGGGGAACTCGAATAGTTCGCAATGGTGTCTCTTGGTTCGTATCAATATATCTCCTTGAGCATTTCAAATCCTAACAACTTAGTATCAAGCACAGCAAGCAAGGAATGTCTACGTGATAACGCATCAGCTACCACATTCGTTTTGCCAGTTTTATACTTAATGACATAAGAGAAGGTGTCGATGAAACTTACCCATTTGGCATGGCGCTTGCTCAGCTTGGGTTGGCCTTTGAGAAATTTCAAGGATTCGTGATCAGTGTGTATCAGGAACTCCCTTGGGCGTAGGTAGTATTGCCAAGTTTCCAAGTCTCGTATAAGTGCGTAGAGCTCCTTATCGTACGTAGGGTAGTTCAGGGCAGCACCTCCTAGTTTCTCACTAAAGAATGCACAAGGCCTCTTGTCTTGCATGAGAACGGCCCCAATACCTACATCAGAGGCATCACATTCCATTTCAAAGGTCTTGTGAAAATTTGGTAATGCCAAAACAGGTGCATGTGTGAGTTTGTCTTTAAGGGTGCGGAATGCTTGATCTTGGGCGTCTTCCCAATAGAATTTGTCATTCTTCTTGGTCACGGCAGTCAATGAGGCAGCAATGGTGCTGAAGTCTTTAACAAATCGTCTGTAGAAACCTGCCAATCCATGGAAGCTGCGCACCTCATGGACGGATGTTGGAGTTGGCCATTGCTTGATGGCCTCAATCTTGGACTCGTCCACCTTGATTCCCTGTGAGCTTACTACATATCCTAAGAACACAAGCTCGTTAGTACAAAAGGTGCACTTCTTAAGGTTAGCGTATAAACGCGTCTGTCGAAGTGTCTCAAGAACTAATCTCACATGCTCCATGTGCTCTTGTTCACTATGACTATATGTTAGAATATCATCAAAGTAAATAATGATGATTTTTCCAATGAAATGCCTCAAAACATGGTTCATTAATCGCATGAATGTACTAGGGGCATTAGTCAACCCAAAAGGCATGACTAACCACTCATAGAAACCATGTTAGGTTTTGAAGGCCGTCTTCCATTTATCGCCTTCTTTCATCCTGATTTGATGATAGTCACTCTTTAGGTCAATTTTAGTGAATATAATAGCGTCATTGAGTTCATCAAGTATATCATCTAATCTAGAAATGGGGTGACGATATTTAACGGTAATAGCATTAATGGCCCAACAGTCAGTACCATCCTTTTTGGGGACAAATATCACCGGCACAGCACAAGGACTTAGACTCTCCTTTATCCAACCCTTATCCTTTGTCTCCTTAGGGCCCATGCGGTAAGCAGGTTTGTTGGGTAGTGGTGCTCCAGGAATCAGGTCGATTTAGTACTCAATCCCTCGAATGGGTGGTAAGCCATTAGGGACCTCGTCAGGGAAAACATCCTCAAATTCCTGTAAAAGAGCAACCACACTCAAAGGCAATGCCTTATCGAGCTCAGCAACATCTAAGAGCACATGTTTGCAAATCATGAGAAGTACAGGCTGATCAGAATTCACAACTTTTCTAACGTCCTTAGCCTTAATGATCATGTTTTGCTTCCTAGTGGTACGTGTAGTGGGTGATTTGTCATGCGTAACACTAGGTGTGCTCACTTGACCCTTGGTCGATTGCTCACTTGTAGAAGTGGAGCTTTTGCCAAAGTTGACCGCCTTTTGTTTCCTCCTTTGACGGTCCTGTTCACACTCTTTTTGCAACTTAAGTTGGTCCTCATATACTTGTGCAGGTGTGAGTGCTGTGAGGACCTTACGCTTGCCATCGTGCAAAAGTGTGTACTTATTTGCCCTTCCATCGAATGTGACGTGCTTGTCAAATTGCCAAGGTCTCTCCAAGATGACATGCTTGGCACTACGTCACCCATGACTTCATCAGTGTAAGTACTAATTAAAAAGGGAACGCGTACCTGTTTGAAGACACGTACCTCTCCATCCTCACTTAGCCATTGGAGGCGGTAAGGGTGTGGATGTCTAGTAGTTGGGAGCCCTAAACTCTCAACCATGAGAAAGCTCGTCACATTCGTGCAACTCCCACCGTCAATGATGAGGCTACACACTTTGTCACCTACTTTACAACGAGTGTAAAATAAGTTCTCTCTTTGTAGTTGCTCATCCTCCTTAACTCGGGCGGTTAGCACTCGTCATGCCACCAAGCAACCTACTTCCCCTTGTATAGGCGAGCAATCTTCCTCAGCTGAATCTTCTTCTAGGCAATCATCTTTGATCAATCCCGGTATGATACGAACGTCGCCAACCTTGTGACGAAACCCGTAAAAGATTAGCTTCAGGATCGACAAGAGGACACCAAGTTTGAAGCGGATGACCTCAACCCGTTAATCACGTGGTTAACGAACCTTGGTATAATGGTAGAAGACGCCACAACCTAGTGCGATTCTAGATTGATAAGTAACGAACACCTAGAGAAATTCTAAGGTATTCAAGAAGCCTTGGAGAAACCAAGAAAACTCTCAAAATCTGATTTATTGATTGAATGCCTAAACCATTGGAAGTGTGGGCTATTTATAGCCTTACATAAAGATGAACAACTAAATGTGGAACTAGTCTAGAGTTGTGGTCTTGACTAAGACTAACAATTGTAGGCTTGACTATTCCATAAGACTAAGAATTGTGGGCTTGACCAAACCTTATGAGGTCATCCCTTAGGTAAACAACCTTATGAGGTCATTGCTTAGGTAAATAACCTTATGAGATCATCGCTTAGGTAAATAAAGCAAGGCTATGGACCATTAAGCCCTTATTACAATGACTTAACTAAAACAGCAAATGTGACTAGAGAAGGGTCACACATGGTTCTCTTTGGCGTGCACTACATGGATGACTTTCATTCCTTCATGCTCAAGCCCCTCAATGACCTTGGGGACAATTTCTTGGCCTTGTATCTCATGAACAAGTCCTTGGAGTTCCTTCCTCATCTTGTTAGCTCGTGCTCGAGTTACGGGTCCTAAGGAAACTCGAATAGTTCGCACTGGTGTCTCTTGGTTCGTATCATCCCCCTCCTCTTCAAAAGGATTTGTCCTCAAATCAGCTTCATCGTCTGCAAGAAAAGGAGATAGATCAGAGACATTGAATGTAGCGCTCACATTGTACTCACCGGGTAGGTCCAGTTTGTAAGCATTGTCATTGATGCGCTTGATGACTTGGAACGGCCCATCTCCTCGGGGAAGTAATTTATTGCGCCTTTGGACTGGGAACCTTTCCTTGCGTAGATGTAACCACACCCAGTCACCAGGTTCAAACACAACGCGTTGGCGTCCCTTGTTAACCCGTTGAGCAACTTGGTCCATCCTTCGCTCAATGTTTAGGCGTACCTGCTCGTGTAATTTCGTTATTGCATTAACGGCCCTACAGTCAGTGCACATTCGCCAACTTCCATCCTTTTTAGGCACCAAGATGACGGGAACCGCACATGGGCTCAAGCTTTCTCGTGCCCATCCCTTTGTTAGAAGCTCTTCGATTTGGCGTTGGAGCTCCTTTGTCTCATCTGGACCCATTTTGTAGGCTGGTCTGTTAGGAAGTGGGGCACCTGGAACCAAGTCAATTTGATGCTCAATTCCCCTTATTGGTGGTAGTCCATTTGGAATCTCATCGGGAAAGACATCCTCATAATCCTGCAAAAGAGAGACAATACTAGATGGTAGAGTGTCAGTAAGATCACTTGTAACAACCAACACCTCTTTGCACAAAAGTACAAAGATGGGTGTATTAACACTCAAAGCTTTTCTTACTACATTGGCTTTTATCAATAGACTTTGCCTTTTCTCTCTCTTTTCAATTTTGGCCGGCTCACTATATGTCTTTTTCCTCTCAATTTTCTCGGCCTTATCATTTCCTGTTGAGCTCTCGATTTTTTCTATTTTTTTCTTCTCATTCTCAAGCTCGTTCTCCTTGTTCAGGCTTTCTTGATCTTCACGAACTTGGATAGGAGTGAGTGGCACAAGCACAATCCTCTTCTCGCCTTGCTTGAAGGAGTATTTATTGGTAATGCCATCGAATGTAACTCCCTTGTCGAATTGCCATGGTCTCCCCAATAGTATGTGACATGCTTGCATAGGGACCACGTCGCATAACACCACGTCCTCATACTTTCCAATTCGGAAAGGTACTTGGACTTGCTTGGTCACACGAACATCCCCACTATCATTCAACCATTGCAAACGATAAGGTGTTGGATGTCGTAGAGTGGGTAGTGCTAGTTTCTCCACCATCAAGGCACTAGCGACGTTAGCACAACTACCTCCATCTATGATCAAACTACATACCTTGCCTTTGATATAGCAACGGGTGTAGAAAATGTTCTCCCTTTGTACATGGTCGGCAGCTTTCACTTGGGTTGCTAAGGCTCGTCTGACAACGAGTCCAACTCGTTCATCGACGGGTAATGCTTCCTCTTCTTCCTCAAGGGATGGCAACTCCTCCTTCTCATCTTCATCATCGGTGAAAAACTCACCATTGGGTAAGATGATCATAGTGCGTTGGTTCGGGCATTGGCTAGCAATATGCCCTCGGCCTTGGCATTTGAAGCATCTAGTATCTCGATTTCGCCCCATGCTCGACTCAATGGCAGTCTTTGGTGTTGCCTTAGACTCCCACTTAGTCATATCCGGCCTTGGTCTTGAAGGGATGGAATTACTCGGCCCTTTATCCTCTTTCTTTGGTGGTGTAGTTCGGAGATAAGAGGGTGAAAAGTTGGAGTAACTCTGAGTCGAACCCCTCCTCTTAATCCTCCTTTCAATCTTGATGGCCTTTTCCACCAAATCCCCAAGTTCCACATAGTGGTGTAACTCTACTTGGTCAGCGATTTCGGGCCTTAGTCCGTTCAAGAAGCGTGCCATTGTTACTTCTCGATCCTCCATGATGTCTGCCCGTAGCATGAGTATTTCCATTTCTTTGTGATAGTCCTCGACACTTCGTACTCCTTGGTTGAGGGTTTGAAGCTTTTGGTACAAGTCACGGTAGTAGTGACTTGGTACGAAACGCTTCCTCATTAGTCGTCTTAGCTCCGTCCAAGTTTGTATGGTAGGTTCACGACTCCTCCTTCGACTAGTGGAGAGTTGATCCCACCACACAACGGCGTAGTCGGTGAATTCGACCACGGCCAACTTGACCTTTTGCTCTTCCGAGTAAGTATTGCAGTCGAAAACAAGTTCAATCCGCTTCTCCCACTCTAAGTAGGCATCAGGGTCTGATCGTCCTTGGAAAGGCGGAATTTTCATCTTTATGCCCGGAATGTGGTCATTTGAAGGCCTAGCATCACGCTTGGACCTACTTTGCTTATGCTCATAGTTGTTGTCTGAGTTAGAGTCGCTAGACTCATGTGCATAAGCCTTTCCACGGCTGCCTTTGGAGCTTCCATGAGACAACTCTAAGCTGTCAATGCGTTGGTGCATCAGTTCAAGTTTTTGGTCCATCATGCGTCCCAATTCGCCTTTGATTGCTTCTGTGAAAAGTTTAAGATCAAAAGCTTGGGAGCTTGCTCCCCCCTCGTTAGCCATGGTATGGTAAAAAAAAAATAATAATGGAAAGAAGCAAAGTTTATCTCGCACACTTCCTCACGTGTTTACTCTCGCTCTCGTGTTTGAACACTCTAAGAACTCACCAAGGTATTTTCAAGGCTCCTCGGTCAACTCCTCGAAGAAGTTAGAACTCCTTCTAGTGTGGATCGACTTACCAACCAGGGTCACAAGATTGTAGCACTTTGAACGAAAAAGAACAAAAGATGAAGGGACTGACCACGACTCAATGAATGACTCAAAGTTGAATTTTAAGGATCCTAGACAAAAACTCTACCCAAAACTGGAATTTTGAGCTGCTGGTTGCTGCATTTCTGGGCAGTGTTTTAGTAGATAAATGGACACTTAGAGGATTCAGAATGACACTTAAAACTAACCTAATGATGCACGAAAATTTCCAGAATTAATGATTGGACAGAAATTCCCCAATGGTTGCAAAGATGGAATCCGAATGGAAGATGAATTTGTGTTGTGGTAGGACTGTTTTGGAAACCCAAGGCTGACTTTTCTTCTTTAATCCTTTGGAAACAAGGATTAGTCTTCCTATTTGCTGGTTCCCATAAATTCTAAGGTCAAGTTCAAGATTGGAACTGATTTGGTTGTTTTTGGGAACAAGGGTGGAAAATTTGACTTGAACAGGTTGGAAAATTTGACTTGAATAGGTTGGGAAATTTGACTTGAATAGGCTGAATATTCTTCTTCTTCCTTTGTTTTTGTTTTCTAATCAGCCAAGAAGAGCCAAATTTCGTGGCTAAAATGTTCTTAGTCAAGAAAGAAGATTGTTGTGGTGAAGACAAGGATTTTGGCAGCTGAAAATTTGCAGCCTTGTTGTTTACCAAGATTTGGTTCCCAAAACCCAGAAACTTCAAGATTCTTTCAAGAATTCAAGATGTTAATTCCCAGAATTCAAGAAACACAAAATTGAAGATGATTTCCTCCCTAAACAATCCAAGATTTCACGATTTTGATCAAGACAGATTTTGGTTGGCTTCAAGAATCCCAACTAAAGTTCCAAGAACTTCAAGATTGTGGTTTTAAACAATCAGGAACTTCAAAAAAAAAACCCAAGTTTTGATCAAGACAGATTTCCAGGAATTTTTGTAAGGTTAGCCAGCTATTTTTTTTTTTTGTATGTAAACAAGAACACAAGGTAATAACTAGATAGGACTCTAAAACCCTTGCTACAAACTGATTTTTTTCGGATGAACAGTAACCTCGAATGATCAAATAGAACAAAAGACTGGAATTGAATGGATATAACAGGATAGAAACAAGACTCAAACAAGGAATCAAGAATAAGACACAAAAAAAAAAGGCTGGACCAAACCAGGCTAACCACAGCAATTAACAACAACTAGACACAAGTTTATGTCGTAACAAATCTGGAAAAATAACGCAAGAACACGAAGTAACAAATCTGGAAATTGCGGATAGCAACTTAGAACACGAAAACAGAATTTTCAACAACTTGACACGAAAAGCAAATAAAAAAAAGGATATAACGTGATACCTCTTAATTAGCTCTGATTACCAACTGATACGAACGTCGCCAACCTTGTGACGAAACCCGTAAAAGATTAGCTTCAGGATCGACAAGAGGACACCAAGTTTGAAGCGGATGACCTCAACCCGTTAATCACGTGGTTAACGAACCTTGGTATAATGGTAGAAGACGCCACAACCTAGTGCGATTCTAGATTGATAAGTCACGAACACCTAGAGAAATTCTAAGGTATTCAAGAAGCCTTGGAGAAACCAAGAAAACTCTCAAAATCTGATTTATTGATTGAATGCCTAAACCATTGGAAGTGTGGGCTATTTATAGCCTTACATAGAGATGAACAACTAAATGTGGAACTAGTTTAGAGTTGTGGTCTTGACTAAGACTAACAATTGTAGGCTTGACTATTCCATAAGACTAAGAATTGTGGGTTTGACCAAACCTTATGAGGTCATCCCTTAGGTAAACAACCTTATGAGGTCATTGCTTAGGTAAATAACCTTATGAGATCATCGCTTAGGTAAATAAAGCAAGGCTATGGACCATTAAGCCCTTATTACAATGACTTAACTAAAACAGCAAATGTGACTAGAGAAGGGTCACACATGGTTCTCTTTGGCGTGCACTACATGGATGACTTTCATTCCTTCATGCTCAAGTCCCTCAATGACCTTGGGGACAATTTCTTGGCCTTGTATCTCATGAACAAGTCTTTGGAGTTCCTTCCTCATCTTGTTAGCTCGTGCTCGAGTTACGGGTCCTAGGGGAACTCGAATAGTTCGCACTGGTGTCTCTTGGTTCGTATCACGGTATCTCCTCACAATCGTCGTCATCGGACACGATCTCGCCATTGTGAATGATTAGCATGACCCTTTGGTTGGGAAATTGAGACTGAATGTGTCCAAACCCTTGGCATTTAAAACACTTGATGTCCCTACTCTTAGTCTTAAGAGTCTCATGCGATGCCTTAAAGGTAGACCTGGATGCATCAACAGCTTTGTTAGGGGTAAAATTGGTATTACGAGTAGAGGCATTACCTTGAATTCGACTAGAAGGAGTTGGTGTAGCCGAATTTCCAACTTCATGGGTTGTTCTCCATGGTAGGTTTCCCTTCCAGGAAGGCGAGTTGGAAGTTTGGGAGGTACGGGCCCCACGCCTTAATTTCTTTCCCCTCTCGGCCTTGATGGCTAGTTCAAGAAGGTCATGAATGTCCACATAATGTTGGAGCTCCAAGGCTTCCTAAAGGTCCTTGAGACCTCTAAGAAACCTGGCCATGGTCGCTTCACCATCCTCTTGAATGTTTGCCCTCATCATGGCCATCTCGATCTCCTTGTAATAGTCCTCCACACTCATGTTGCCTTGAGTAAGGGTTTGCAGTTTGGAGTGGAGATCTCGATTGTAGTAGCTTGGAACGAATCTCTTACTCTCGCCAAGTTCGGACTTGTGGTTCTCCCATTCTCCTCCTATGGGTCCTCACTTGGTCTCACTAGACTAAGGCGTAGTCGGTGAACTCAATGGTGGCAACTTTCACCTTTTGTTCCTCACTATATTTGTAGCAATCGAAGACCATCTCAATGCAGCCTTCCCATTCCATGTTTTAGGGTCACTTTTGCCTTTGAACACGGGACCTTAAATTTTAAGTCCCTTGAGTTCGTTCTTAGACGTGTGCCTTCTAGGCTTCTCGGGTCGTTCCTCATCCTCACTGGCGGAGTAGTCCTCGCTATTTGCCTCTTTGGTGCAATGGTTACTCCGGTTGTGAGATCTTGAACGAGAGCCTCGTGTTAGACTCTTGGATAGCTCGTCAAACCTAGTGTGCAACTCCTCCATTTGTTGCTCACTAATTCGCCTGAGCTCGTTCTTCATGGCGGTGAACATCAAGGAGTAGTCTGTGGTTGATTGTTGTTGCTCCATGTCTCTCTCTTTATGCCCTGCAAAAGGTTAGTAACAAGAAAATAGTGCAAATATATCCTCACTTCACTCCCTTAGTGTATCACTCTCTCGTGTTTTATCACTCAAAACACTCTTTAAAGAACCTTACCCAATACCTTTACCTGTCGGTCTAGGTGGGTGAGAAATGCTACTCAAGTCCAATAATCATCACCAACTTTTTTCCACGAGAGTAATCAAGAGCGTAAGACACAAATGTGGGTGAAAAATGAGGTGGAATGGCCGATTTTGGAAGGGAGGTAATGGCGGACAACAAGGAAGGTGTGAGCACTCATATTTTAATTATTGCAAAATATTCTTAAATTGGTCATTTAAAAGTATTTTTGCATGTGAGTTACTCAAGTTTTCCCAAATTGCATGAATTTCTCGAAAATGAGTCTAAACAATTGGTTCTTTAAACAATTATTATTTTAGTGACCAAATTTACTCGAGTTGAATTATTTATGGTGATTTTGATTGTTATATATACTTGAATTATCATATTTTAAAGTTTTAGAGTCGAATAAGTTGAAATTTCAAAGTTCAAGCGAGAATTCCTTAAGTTCGACCCTTGTGCGCCCGCGTGCTGAAATGGCCCCGACAGGCGCATTAATCTGCTTAATTGGGAATTCCCAACTGCTAGAATCTAGACTTTAAATCAAGTACGGATAGATCTTTTATATCATCGTATCTGTGTTATTTGTACTGAAGAACGTGATCTATAAGAATGTACTATTAATGCACCAAAGGAATTACCACGGAGGTTTAGTGCACAAAAGTAGCAAACGAGCGCGAAAAGTGGTCGCGCGAAACCCTATTCGGACCTAGCGAGGTTTGACCTTGAAAACATAGCCTTTAAGCTTCATTTTCTCCCCAAAAACACACTTAAAAAATTCTGAAACAATCTCTCTCATCTTTCTCTCTCTAAATTCGACCCTCACAAGAAAAAAAAATAAAGGAAGAAGAGCTCTCCAATTTTTCTGCTCAAACCTTGCACCTAATCCATCAAACTTCCTTATCAACTTGTGGGTTTTCATCCTAGCTAAGTGGAGGAGCTGATTTTGTGGCTTTGAGGGTGGATTGGGTGGTTGATGGTGGTGAAATTTGGGAAGGAAAATTATAATTTTGCTAGGTTTCATTGCTCCAAGAGGTAACACACAAAATCCTTGCTTTCTTGGTTCATTTCTAGCTCTGAAGCTTATAGCTTCTTTATTGTTGTTATTAGTTGAATTTGGTTGGTTGATGTGGGCTTTATGAACTCTCACCATTGTTGTTTGAGGGCTGTTAAGATGTTAATGTGTGTGTGAGTGTGATTTTGATGAGTTATAATGGTAGAAACTAGAAGAGGAAGAGAAAAGAGGGAAACCGAGAGAAGAGAGGACTGCTGACCAAAATTCTTGACCTTGTTACTTTGTTTTTCTGCCCACATTTTCGTGCTTTTTTTTTCAGTCCATTTGAGTGCTGATATGTTGAGCTTTAAGTGTACAAAATTTCAGCCAAAAACCCTTTGATTTGGTACACGCAAAGTTTGGTCACAACCCTGGAAAATTTCTGACTTGCTGCCTAACTTCTTGTTTGCTGCTGCCCTGTAATTTCGAAAATTTTCTAGTGCTAATTGAGCTTTCCAAATTGATGTAGATATGTTGTGCTGTGTGTATTGTGGTTGTCTACCAAAAATCAACCCAAATGGTTGGTTAAATTTTGAGTTACAAGTAAAGAAGCAAACTGGAACAAGCTCCAAAATTTTCTGACCAGCAACATTTGTGTAGCTATAACGTTTTGCTCGTTTATCAAAATAGAGTGCTGCTTGTGGAATTTAAAACTAGACTCTTATAGCTTTAAAATGGTACCAAGCTCATTTTCTAGTTCATCCCGAATGATCCGTGATGAGTCTTGAAAGTTTGCTGATTGACAGCCACTGTTCACCCAAGGATAGTCCAGAAATTGCAACTTGTTGCTGATTTTTGAACCACTTGGGTTTGGATTGAAAACGATTTCTTCTGTATAAATGTAGCCTTGTGAATCTAGTTTTCAATGTCACCAACCATTCTTGATTTGAGTAAATATAGAGCCAGATATGGCCTTTTTACTGAAGTGTATCAGAATTGAAATTCTGGAAAACAAAGCTCATCAGTCCTTAAGCTTGTGCGAACTTCAAACTTTTATTTCTTGAGCTAGGAACGTCGAAATCGAGTTTTGTTCATTTTTTTTTTGAAAACTGGAATGGAATGCATATCAAATTTCAAAGGCTGGTTTTGATTCTATGATTTTTGACAAAAATCCAAGGTTATTGGAAAAGTGGGGACTGTTTTGCCCTATCTTCTATGAACAGAAATTTCACTTGAAAAATTGACTTGCTTTCTGATTTGACTTTTGGATAACGGTCCTCTACAAAGTTGTTATGCTTCGCATGAAGTTTCCGGTGGTGTAAAATTTTCCATTTTTGGACTTTCTGAACTTCCGGACCGATTTTTCAAAGTTGCACGCGTAAAAGTGAAATTTTTCGATTTGAATCTGCTTGCTCTTTTAAGAGCTTAGGTCACTCTTTTGAGACTCTTGGGATATTCCAAACTTATTTTTATGGTGAAAACGTGCTCACTTATAATTTGGAACTTTATTTTAAATGTCGGTTTCGATAAACCGAAACACTTAAAAATTTGGCCCTGAACATTTTAACTAGAGAAATCCTTGAGGAATTTCACTAAATTTCCTATTTGAAAGTTAGAACTTTAACTTCCATATTTATTATGGAAAAAGTGATTGTTAGGAAACTTTGACTTCGTAAGTTTAGAAAACATGATTTTTCACTTATATTCTAGCACTTGGGCTTTTATTGAAAATTTTCTAGTACGAACACATTTTTCTCCTTTCTCGATTTTTGTGCCAAATTAAGCATTTTACTCTTCTTTTGAAAGTGATAGTCCTTGCCACGATTTAAGTCAGAAATGGGACTTTTAAATTCCTTTTGGTTATTATTCCAATGATTAAGTGAAAACTTCCTATTTCGATTTGTTTGAGCTTGAGGCTCTTGAGTGTGTGTATCTAAAAGGTTTTCTTTTATTTGCCTTGATATAGCATCTAGGTAATTCGTGATTGTGATTAATCTCAGGTGATCCAGAAGACACCGAGAAGCTCTTTTAATTTCCTACTTTTGCTCTTGCTTTGCTCCGGATTACGGTGAGGGATTCCGAACTGTTTTGCACAAAAAAATTGCTTCTCGAACTTTTATAACCACTGTTTGTATAATTGCATATATATATATATACGTGATGTGACTTGATAAGTGCTTCTTACATGCCTAAGTGGTCAAATACTTGATGAATCTTGTTCACTTGAATGATAAATACTTATTCCTAGGTAAGTGTGTACTTTATCGCACTCGACCTAACTGTTGCTGTATCACTTAACTGTTCAATATTTCATTGTTTATATGTTATTTGCGTATGCTGTAGGCCATGTGTACTTTATCACATCAGCTGAACAAGGCCTTTCCCCCCTTCGTTATCACCTATTCGAGCTAGAAGCGGACTCGGTTAGATAGGTTGATAACCCTGGGCACTGTATTTTGGTATACTTGAGTATTACCGCTGGAGGGATAAGGTGATGGCCAGTCAATCGAAGGAGTTACCGATGGGAGTTATAAGGACGGGAAGTGGACCAAGTACTGTATCCTTTTGTGTTTGCTTTACTATTAATACTGTTATTGCTCTCCTAGTTGACATTTCTCAGGTAAGACTCCTCATGAGCATTAATCTTTGAGACGAACCGATCCTTGTAATGTTCTTCTAGTCGGACGAGCCACTATTTGTTTGACTAAAATTCATGAAAATATATTTATATGGTCATTCATTCCAAATGTACGTTAGTGATTTTAAATGATTTATGAGTTGTACTCATAGTAAAGTTACCAGCAAAAGTACTACTTCTACATGTGTTTTCAAAGTAAAACTTACGCACTGGTTTATAAATACTTGATTTTCCCTTTTGAAACCTCATTGAGCTTTAGCTCACCCCCAAAAATATTTTAGTTCCATGCAGGGCTCGAGAAGGAAGGATTTGGAGTACCATGGATTATCCTTTATCTGGGTTGTGATTGATTTTCTTTGTGGAATGTAATGGTTATTTTGAAAGATTTGTGAACTTTATGGTATGATGTACTTGTGGTTGAAGTGAATGTAAGTCTCATGATATTTTGGGGATTATACTTTTGTAAGAATGATTTGAATTGCAAACATAAGGATTGTACTTAAGTTATTATTATGAAAATTTAGATGAAGTATTGGACTTGTACTTTGGTATGTTGGACTAGTGGATATAACATACTCCATTTGAGCTTTTAAGAACCATCGATTATATTCATGCTTGAGTTTTGTAGTGAGTTCCGGTGAGAGTAAGGCAGGTGGCCCGCGGAACCCTTTGGTTCGCCTTAGGGGGAGGTGAGGCTGTCACAAAATGCGCTAATGTGAACACAAGGACAAGAAACCCTAGTTTCCTAAAAGGTAGGAGTAGATTCCTAGAATGTAGGAATGGTTTCCTAAAACGTAGGAGAGAAAGTAGGGGAGTAGCCAAGTGGAAAATAGAGGAGTTATCCAAGTGTTTTACTTAGTTTCCTAAAGTGATTTTGGAAAAACAAGTTAAGTTTGGAAACTCTTTTAGAAACCCTTTCTTAAATAACTTTAGAAACTCCCAAATTCCTCTACAAGTGGACTAGTATATCAGATTTGGTTTCTACCTTGTCCACTGAATTTTTCAGATTTTCTTTCTCCTCCAAAATTCCCTCACCAAGGTCGGTTGGGACTCTATAAAGTTTCTAAGGCAGCCAACTCCTCTCACACACAACCCGAGCTCTCACACATACAAACTAGATTTGGCTTCCTGTGAGGACCCAAAAATTTTTACATTTTCTCAGCATTATTTTATTTCTTTGATTATATTTTATACTTTCCTTGAAAATATTGAATTTTCTATGCATTGTTACAAGTAAGTACAGTTTTAAAATCATCTTCCTAGTATGAGTTAGTGTACATTGAGTTTGAAGTGTATTATGGACATGGGACCCGCTAGTGCGGTAAATGCGATATATTTTTGACAACTTGTTGGAGTTTGGTTAAATGATATTATTTTACAAGGTGCTAAGAGATAATTAGAAGTTACCTATATGGATTAGTATTAGAGAGACAAAGAGATAAGTTTAAGCAAGCAAGGTGCCAAGTGTCACAAACCCATTGGATGTTGGATTTGACCAAGACCTTCTTTACTTTCCTAAAATCAATTTTGACTCAATTTTCTCTCATTTTTTCTTGTGTCTTGGCTGAACCTCTTGAGGAGGAAAACAAGAGAGAGCTCTTCAATTTCTAGCTTCCAAATTTGCTCAAACCTTGAGTTTCAACCAACCAAATCACAAACCACACCATACAAGTGATCATTAGGGAAGGTTAAAGATGTTGGTGGAGTTGTTTTGGAGGAGGAAAGATTAAGCTCCTACCTTTCTTGTGGTTTTAAGGTATTTTGCCAAGAACATCTTCTTTACT
The DNA here is from genome assembly GCF_036785885.1 of Coffea arabica. Taxonomy (NCBI): domain Eukaryota; kingdom Viridiplantae; phylum Streptophyta; class Magnoliopsida; order Gentianales; family Rubiaceae; genus Coffea; species Coffea arabica. Next base: position 41,540,158 of record NC_092320.1, on the reverse strand, counting down.
TCAATTAATTGCTTATTAGTGGTTTTTAGTTGTTTTAGATGTTGTTTTGTGGAAGATTAGCACTTGAATGCATGAATTCCAGTTTAGGGTTTTATTTTTACCCTGTTCTACCTGGATCTGTTAGGCCATGATGGAGGCTGAATCAGCTCTTGCCCAAAACATGAAAGTTGTAGGAAATGATGTTTTGTAGTTGCCTGTAAAATTTCAGCTCAATTGGAGTAACGTAGCCTATGAAAAGACCAAAATACCCTGCTACCCTGTTTCTGTCTGAAACTGATAATCAGCTTATGTAAGTGGTTAGTTTGACCAGGAATATTATCGAATTGGTTGTTGATGTCTTCTTAAGAATTATAGCCTTGTATCTTAGCTTTCAAATGGCTTTGGAATTACCTGAATTGGAGTTGTGTGTGCTGAGATATGAGTGAATGAATCAGGACTGTAGTTGAATTTCATAGTGAGCTTCGAACTGGAAAATCTGGAGTTGTTTTGGTAAATTTGACCTAGTTAGGGTGAGAACTGGACTAAATAGTCTCATCAAAGTTATAGCTTTTTGTCTTAACTTCAAAATGGTATAAATTGCATCTCAATCTGACAAGCGTAGCCTCGGTTGTGTCCATTACGCAAAATCACGTCAAATCTGTCCTTTTGCTAAACTTCATTTCCGCATATATTGTTAGCTTGATTTTGTACTTATATGACTTTGAGCCTATGGAATGGCTATTGAAATGAGATGATATTGTGTGTGACTTTGGGATTGATTGAGGAAAATAATGAAGCCATAAATGGCTGAAAAAATAGGTAAATACAAAGGGCGTGCTGCCCAAATTTTCGTTCGAGGGCTAAGTTTCTACTTGAACTTGTATATTTTCGTTTGGCAAATACTATGACCATTTTTCCAGCTTAAAACATGATCCTTCTTCAATTGGAAACTCCAAATGTTTACTTACTCTTACCCAAATAAAAAGGAGTGGTTTAGGGTTTTCTTGGGTATTTTGTCCTCCCTTTTACATGAATTTCATTAAGACATTTAGTCTATAATATCTACTTGAATATGAGATGATTTTGAACCATATAAACGATCCCGAAAATAGTTGGATTCTGACTTGTCTTTGGTTCAAGTGTTTCCATTGGAAAATTTTATAACCCTTTCGAGTTGGGTTTTACGTTTCGACTATGAAACCCTAGTTATTTTTGTCCACGGGTCCAAATGTCCTCGTTTCACTTTAAAGTCTTTTATACATTCTACTCATCAATTGTCGAGTTCTTTGATTTCACCTAATTGTTTGTGTTAGATGAGCTGTAATATTCTTTCTTGTTTAATCTTAAGTTTTCTTGGTGACTAAAGATAATATCCGGAAGGATATTTTGCGCATTGTTTTGCGTATATAGGTGAGTGTTCCTTGTTTGTTATATTTCCTTGACTAATTGGCTTGTTATTATTGATTGATAATGTGTTAAGTGCTTTCAATGATTGTTAAAACGAGTTTTCTAGGCGAGTGTGTACTTTATTGCATTCGACCTAAATAAATGTGAAATTTTCAATGATTAAATGATTAAATGCTAGTTGCGCATGAATGTAAGCCGTTTGGCTGAACTGGGCCCTGCCCTTCGTTACCGATCGACTCGAGCCAGAAGCGGACTCGGTCGGACGATATGGTGACCCTGGGTGTGAACGTTGGTATACTCGAGTATTACCTTGTAAGTTGGTGGAGCCTGGCCAACGTCCAGGAGGGGGTGAATGAAATGAAACGAACGAACGAACGAGGGTTTTACGTACAAAAATGTATTTTCAAACAATTGGAGGAATAAGGGGAAATGTCGGGAGAACGAATGAACGAACGAAAGCATGGCTCCCTGTGAGCCCGTATCTTTTTAATTAATGTGTTATTATCGCTTTCCATTGTAAATGTTTTTTGAATTATTGATACTCTATGTTTAATGTATTGGATTGATTGTTTGATTATGTGTTCGGAACCTCACTGAGTTTTTAGCTCATCCCTTTAGTTTTGTTTTCCTTAACAGGGAAGGCGAGCCAGGACGGGAGTTTTGGATAGACTAGCCTAGACTAGTTTCTTGGTTTTCTTTTGTAATGGTTCTCGCCCTAGTGCTTGGCACGGGTTGGATGTATGAAGAATTGAGAACCTTTGTATATTCGATGTTTGTACTCTAATGTACATAAGTTTTGCGTTAAGTTTTGGATTGTCGTTATATTTATTCCTATGTTTTATTTCGATTTTAATTGAGAACTGAAGTGAACGACTGAGTCCCGGCGAGAGTTGGGCAGGCGGTTCGCCGAACCCTCTGGTTCGCCTTAGGGGGAGGTGGGGCTGTCACACTTCCACCTTGCGCAACAACCAAGATAGTTTCAACTATGGCTTCGCGGCAAGAAGATGCAAGTGCCCTCACACAAGCTTCACCCCCACGGGTTGCTCAATACGCTCCCAAGAATTTTACTCCTAGGCCAAGGAAGCCCTTCACCACCGCAAGAAAGTATAGGAAGTTGTTTATTCGAATGGAGGTTCAAGTTTTCAAGAAACAAAGTGGTCAAGAAATTCAAGAACCTCAAAGGGTAGTTCAAGTTATCAAGGCACAAGGTGATCAAGAAGAGGTAGGACAAAACTTTTGAGTTTCTTCCCCTTTTCAATTTTCTGGTTTGGTTTAGAAACAAGATGTAATGGTAGTTGTCTTGGCAATAAAGAACCGAGTTCTTCCTTTTTTTTTTTTCTTGTTCGGCCCTCTTGTCCTAGCCGAATGGTTTTCTTTCTTTTCTTTTTTGTTTCTATTTTCTCTCTTTTTTTTTTACTTAAAAAACAACACAAATACTCGGCTGAAGTAGTAAAATTCCAGAAATAATGTCAGCCCCTCAACTCGCAATAACGCACATCCTAAATCCCTCAAGAACTAGCAAGATACTTTCAAGAATTTCAAGAACTTCTAGGTAGTAACCAAGAACTTCAAGAAACCCTAAAATCTTGTATATTCTCTTCAAGATTTCACAACACCAACAAGTTTTAACCCAAAATCAGATTAGAAAATTAAGAAAACAGTTCGGATGACTCATGAACCGAGTTGGACAGATTTGACAAAATTAAACCCTAGCCGTCAAAGCTAAACCCTAGCCGCTGCCTACTTACCTTCTTATAGCTTCGGCTTTATCTACTTGGACAGAATTTGGATGCAACAAGAACACAAGATACGGTCAGGTTATCAATGGCAACAACGACACATGCATGGATAGATTTGACGCAAAACAATGAACTCTAGCGAAGAAGGAAACCCTAGCAGCCGCCCAAGTGGGTCTTCTTGTTGCTCAAGCGACTTCTAACTAGCAAGATAGATTTGCATATTCGAACCAGAATTTTTTGGACACCATGAGTGCACACAACCACGAACAGCAACTTTGGACAGAAAGTGATGCGAATGACGGAACACTAAACTTGATTTTCAAGGTACTACGGTCAGAAAATGAAGACGCACTACAAGACGAAACTTGGACAGAATGGAACACACTTACGGCCAGAATTCGATAATGCAACGAGTGATCAAGACTACGGTCAGAAATTTAACATAAAGGAACCAGCTTTGACACGGAAAACAAAGGAACAAAGCGCGGACAGAAATTTTTTTTTTTGTTTTTAACATGGCAGCGGAAACAAGGAATTCTAGATGACAAATAAAGACAAAAACAACGGATATAATGGAAGATACCTCCACCAAAGCTCTAAAAGCCAACTGATACAGTCCTCGATCAACTTGTTCGAGACACGTAGCACATTGCCCAAGGATCTAGCGAGGCAGTCCAATGCTTGGATTGCGGAACCTAGAATCAAACGGGCAACACGATTTGATTAAAGGTGGTAGAACAATGACTCCAATGGTAGGTGGATGCTCCAGTGGATAGGTCGATGGAACAATCAAGAACAAGACGCAAGATTGCTCAATTCCCTTGCCAAGAGCAAGTAAAGGCTCGAATCCCTCTTACTAAGAAGAACCGAAAATAATCAAAGTTTTATTGATAAAACGTCTTCCTAAAACCTTACAAAGCTAGCCTTTCTATAGGCTAAATGTTACTAAAATCCTAAGGGAAGCATTCGGCCATCTTGGTGTCAAGATGGGCCGGCCCTATTAGGCCACTTCCTAAAGCTACTAATCTACTCTAAGTAAACACTAAGGCCTAAAGCCCTATTAGGCCAATTCACTTGGAGGCCCACTTGACTCTTCATGGGTTTGGATCATGGTGTGGATGACTTGCTTGTCTCCTTCTAGGCCTTCAATATCTCTATGGACTCCATGTTGGTCTTGGACTATTCGAATAAGGCCTCGGAGGGATTTTTTGAAGAGCTTGGCTCGTGCACGTGTGACTGGGCCCAATGGAACTCGGATTGGGTCATTACATGGGCTGAGGTCCGTGCACACATCAGGCTTACTTGGAATGGGAAGGTCGCATCGAGATGGTCTCGACTGTTATGACTATAGCGAGGAACAAAAGGTGAAGGTTGCCACCGTTGAGTTCACCGACTACGCCTTAGTTTGGTGGGAGAATGGGAGAACTACGAGTTCGAACTTGGTGAGAACTCAAGACATTGATGCGCAAGAGATTTGTTCCTAGCAACTACAACCGCGATCTCCACTCCAAACTTCAAACCCTCACTCAAGGCAACATGAGTGTGGAGGACTACTCTACAAGGAGATCAAGATGGCCATGACGAGGGCGAACATTCAAGAAGATAGTGAAGCGACCATGGCGAGGTTTCTTAGAGGTCTCAACCCTGACCTTCAAGAAGCCTTGGAGCTCCAACATTACTTGGACATGCATGATGATACGCTCCTCGATCCACGGTCGAGACACGTAGCACGTTTGCCCAAGGATCTAGCGGGGATGTCCAACGCTTGGATTGCGGAACCTATAATCAAACGGACAACACGACTTGATTGAAGGTGGTAGACGACACTCCGATGAAGGTGAATACTCCAGGGGAATAGGTCGGATGAACAACCAAGGACAAGACGCGAGATTGCTCAATAACCCTTGCCAAGCAAGTTAAAAGGCTCGAATTCTTTATGAAAGAAAACGAATGCACTAAGAATTTTATTAATCAAAAACTAGTTTTTAACCTTACAAGGCTAGCCTATTTATAGGCTCAATGAAGTAACGAAAACCCTAAAGAAACTTAAAGGGAAGGTCGGCTACCTTGTCTTCAAGGTGGGCCGGCCCATGCCTTCTACGAAACACTAGTCCAACTAAATAGAAAAACAACGACTAAGGCCCTACTCGGCCGATTCGTAAGGAGGCCCACTGGAGTCTTCCTGGGCTTGGACCAAAGTGTAAGTTGCTTGATTGGTCCTTTCCAAGCCTTCAATATCTCTATAGCCTCCATGTTGATCGTGGACAACTCGAACAAGGGCTTGGAGGGATTCTTTGAAGAGCTTGGCCCGTGCACGTGTGACTGGGCCCAATGGGACTTGGACTGGGCCCTGGTTCATGCACACATCAGTCCCCTCCTCTTGAGAAGGATTTGCCCTCAAATCTGGATCCTCCTCACCAAGAAACGGGCTCAAGTCCGCGACATTGAAGGTCGCGCTAACATTGTACTCCCCAGGTAGCTCCAATTTGTATGCGTTGTCATTAACCCGTTGGAGCACACGAAAAGGTCCATCCCCTCTGGGGGATAATTTGCTTTGTCTCTGCTTGGGGAACCTCTCTTTGCGTAAGTGTAACCAAACCCAATCACCAGGCTCGAAAACCATTTTGCGGCGGTGCTTGTTAGCCTGCTGGGTGTATTGCTGAGTACGCCTTTAAATGTTCGCTCGAACGGCTTCATGTAACCTACGCACAAAATTGGCCTTCTTTTTCCCATCTAAGCTTGTGTGCTCAGAGGAAGGTAAGGGTACTAAATCAAGAGGGGTCAGCGGGTTAAAGCCATAAACAATCTCAAAAGGTGAGTAGTGTGTAGCACTGTGAACAACTCGATTGTAGGCGAATTCAACATGAGGCAAACACTCTTCCCAAGTCTTAAGATTCTTTTTAATCAATGCCCGAAGTAGTGTGCCAAGTGTGCGATTGACAACTTCAGTTTGTCCATCGCTTTGTGGATGACTGGTGGTGGAGAATAGTAACCGAGTGCCAATTTTAGACCACAGAGTCTTCCAAAAATAACTCAGAAATTTCACATCCCTATCACTAACAATGGTCCTAGGCATACCATGCAGACGGACAATTTCCTTGAAGAATAGAGTAGCAATATGAGATGCATCGTCAGTTTTGTGACAGGGAATAAAATGAGCCATCTTAGAAAACCTATCAACCACCACAAATATGGAGTCATTACCCCTTGGCGATCTAGGCAAACCTAGAACAAAGTCCATAGACAAGTCAACCCAGGGATGGTGAGGGATAGGTAATGGGGTATACAAGCCATAGGGATTTGTTTTGGACTTTGCCTTGTGACAAGTAGCACACCTACCAACCATGCGTTCAACATCCCTACGCATATGGGGCCAGTAAAAGTGCTCTTGTAGTGTAGCCAGAGTCTTGGCAATGCCAAAGTGGCCCATGAGACCGCCACTATGTGCTTCTCGAATCAAAAGATCACGAATGGAGGAGTTAGGCACACACAGTTTATCTACATGGAATAGAAACCCATCATGCAAAAAGTACTTTCCCTGCGGATTCTTAACACACACAGCATAGATATCACCAAAGTCATGATCATTAGCGTAGAGATCTTTAACCATTTCGAACCCAAGCAATTTGGCATCAAGACAGGAAAGCAAGGAGTGTCTACGTGACAATGCATCAGCTACCACATTCGTCTTGCCAGTCTTGTATTTAATCACATAGGAGAAAGTGTCAATGAAGCTTACCCACTTGGCATGTCTCTTGCTTAGCTTGGGTTGGCCTTTGAGGTACTTCAATGACTCGTGATCAGTATGTATCACGAACTCCCGAGGCCGAAGGTAGTGTTGCCAGGTCTCCAAGGCCCTCACTAAGGCGTACAACTCCTTGTCGTACGTGGGGTAGTTCAGTGCAGCTCCTCCCAATTTCTCGCTAAAGAAGGCACACGGCCTCTTGTCTTGCATGAGGACTGCTCCAATACCTACACCAGAAGCATCACAGTCAATTTCAAAGGTCTTGTTAAAGTTTGGTAATGCTAACACAGGTGCATGGGTGAGTGTGTCCTTAAGGGCGAGGAACGCTTGTTCTTGGGATTCCCCCCAGTGGAACTTGTCATCCTTCTTTGTCACGGCGGTCAATGGGGCGGCAATAGTGCTAAAGTTTTTGACAAATCGCCGATAAAAACCCGCCAATCCAAGGAAGCTGCGCACGTCAGGAACGGATGTAGGAGTTGGCCATTGCTCGATGGCCTCAATGTTGGATTTGTCCACCTTGATGCCCTGCGAACTCACGACATAGCCTAGAAACACAAGCTCGTTAGTACAAAAGGTGCACTTTTTGAGGTTAGCGTATAGACGCGCCTGTCGAAGTGCCTCGAGAACTAATCTTACATGCTCCAAGTGCTCATGCTCACTACGACTATAGATCAGAATGTCATCAAAGTAAACAATGACAAATTTACCAATAAAATGTCTCAAAACATGGTTCATTAGGCGCATGAAGGTGCTAGGAGCATTAGTCAAGCCAAAAGACATGACTAACCACTCATAATTTGATGATAGCCACTCCTCAAGTCAATTTTGATGAAAATAATAGCACCATCGAGTTCATCCAACATATCATCAAGTCTAGGAATGGGATGCCGACACAGCCCGACAATCAGTGCACATGCGCCAAGTGCCATCCTTTTTGGGGACAAGGACCACAGGCACAGCGCAGGGATTTAGACTTTCCTTTACCCAACCCTTACCTAAGAGGCCATCAACTTGCCTATGTGGTAAGCAGGTTTGTTAGGCAATGGTGCTCCAGGAACGAGGTCGATTTGGCGTTCAATTCCCCGAATGGGTGGTAAGCCATCAGGGACCTCGTCAGGGAAAACATCCTCAAATTCCTGCAAAAGAGCAACTATGCTTGCAAGCAACTCCTTGTCGAGCTCAGCAACATCCAAGAGCACATGCTTGCAAATCATGAGAAGTATAGGCTGATTAGAGTTCACCACTTTTCTAACATCTTTAGCCTTAATAATCATGTTGTGCTTCCTAGTGGGAGGTACGGCAGGTGTTTTGTCACGTATACCCCTAGGCGTGCTCCCTTGACCCTTGGTTGATGGCTCACTTGTAGACGTTGAGCTTTTACCAGGGTCGACCGCCTTGAGTTTCCTCCTTTGACGGTCTTGTTCACACTCCCTTTGCAAAAGTAGTTGGTCCTCATAAACTTGTGCAGGTGTGAGAGGTGTAAGGACCTTACGTTTGCCATCGTGCAAAAGTGTGTACTTATTTGCTCTTCCATCGAATGTGACGTGTTTGTCAAATTGCCAGGGCCTTCCCAAAATGATATGCGTAGCATGCATTGGCACGTCGCACACGATTTCATCAGTGTAAGTACCAATGGAAAAGGAAATGCGTACTTGTTTGAAGACTCGTACTTCACCATCCTCACTTAGCCATTGGAGGCGGTAAGGATTTGGATGCCTGGTAGTGGGGAGTCCTAGACTTTCAACCACGAGCAAACTGGCCACGTTCGTGCAACTCCCACCATCGATGATGAGACTACACACTTTGTCGCCTACCTTACAGCGGGTGTAGAATAGGTTTTCGCGTTGTAGCTGCTCGTCCTCCTTGACGCGGGCGGTTAGCACTCGTCGTGCTACCAAGCAACCTACTTCTCCTCATGTAGGCGAGCAAGCCTCCCCAACTGGCTCTTCTTCCAGGCAGTCATCTTCTACTAGTTCGGGCATGTCCTCACATTCGTCATCATCCGACACGATTTCGCCATTGTGAGTTATCAGCATTACCCGTTGGTTTGGACATTGAGATTGAATATGCCCAAACCCTTGGCACTTAAAGCATTTGATGTCCCTACTCCTAGCTTTAGGAGTTTCTTGCGGTGCCTTAGAAGTAGACCTGGACACATCAGAAACCTTGTTAGGTGTAGAATAGGCATTACGGGTAGAAGCATTACCTTGGAAGCGATAGAATAGGTTGGTGTTGTCGCATTTCCAACTTCATGGGTCAGTCTTCGTGGTTGGTTGCCTTTCCACGAGGTGGTGGTAGAAGATTGGAAAGTACGGGCTCCCCGTCTTAATTTCTTCCCCCGTTCGGCCTTAATGGCGAGTTCTAGAAGGTCGTGCATGTCCAAGTAATGTTGAAGCTCCAAGGCATCCTGAAAGTCAGGATTGAGACCCCTAAGGAACCTAGCCATTGTGGCTTCATTGTCTTCTTGAATGTTGGCCCTCATCATGGCCATCTCGATTTCTTTGTGGTAATCCTCCACACTCATGTTGCCTTGCGTGAGTGTTTGAAGCTTAGAGTGGAGATCACGATTGTAGTAGCTAGGAACAAATCGCTTGCGCATTAGTGCCTTGAGTTCTCGCCAAGTCCGGACACGTGGTTCTCCCATCCTCCTCCTCGTGGTCCTCACTTGGTCCCACCAGACTAGTGCGTAGTCGGTGAACTCCACGGTGGCAACCTTCACTTTTTGTTCCTCGCTATAGTCGTAGCAGTCGAAGACCATCTCGATGCGGCCTTCCCACTCCAAGTAAGCCTCAGGGTCACTTTTGCCTTTGAATGCGGGAACTTGAATTTTAAGCCCCTTGATTTCGTTTTTGGGCATGTCCCTTGTAGGCCTCTCGGGTCGTTCCTCATCCTCACTAGCGGAGTAGTCTTCGCCATTTGTTTCTTTGGTGCCATGGTTACTCCGGTTATGGGACCTAGAACGAGAGCCTCGCGTAAGGCTCCTAGACAACTCATCAAAACGAGTGTGTAACGTCTCCATTTGTTGCTCACTGATTCGCCTGAGCTCATTCTTCATCGCGGCGAATAACAATGAAGGATCGGTGGTTGCTTGTTGTTGATGGTGGTGTTATTGCTCCATGCTTCCCTTGTTGCCCGAAAATGCAAATATAATCCTCACTTCACTCCCTTAGTGTATCCCTCACGCTCGTGTGTAGTGCTCAATTCACTCTATTAGGCTTACCAAGTACCTTTTACCTGTTGGATTAGGTAGTTGAGAAATGTTGCTCGAGTCCAATAATTGCCTCCAACTTTTCCCCACAAGAGTAAAGGACACAATTGGGTGAAATTTTGCAAAGGGAAGGACGGTTTTGGAAGGATTAGGGTCGGTGGACAGATTTGGAAAGTATTGCCAAGAAAGGAAACTCTAAGAATCCTAAGATGTAGGAGTGGTTTCCTAAAAAGGATGAGAGAATATCGTAGGATATCCTAAAATGGAGGAGAAAATGTAGGAAGGTGTCCAAGTGTTATCCAAGTGTTGTACTTAGTCTCCTAAACTAAGTTGGAAAGCAAGTTAGAGTTGGTAACCCCCTTGAAGACCTCCTTTAAGCAACTTCTAATTCCCCCCCCCCCAAATAGATTCGGTTCCCTCTCTCCTTTCTCTTCTAATTTTCCAGAAATCTTCCTTCTTAATCCCTCCCCAAGTCGGCTAATGTCCTTATAAAGCTCCCTCTTAGCAGCCGCACACTTTGCAAACACCAACCAGATTTGGATCTCTGAAAATTCCAGAATTCTTCCCCTTTATTTCCTTCCCAAAGTCAGCTAAGAGAACCCCTATAAACCCCCTTAAGCAGCCGCCTACTATGCTCACAACACAAACCAGAATTGGACCACTCGAATTTCCAGATTTCTTTCCTCTTGAACCGCTCCCTAAGTCGGCTATTACTTCCTATTAATCCTCCTCTCACAGCCGCTTTCTTTACCCAAGGAGTTCGACACCCTCTCTACCCCAAGAACCAGCAATTCGGCCCTCTCTCCTACAAGACAGATTTGGTGTTTATTGCTCCAGAAATTCAAGACAGATTTGGTTTTTATTGCTCCAGAAATTCGGCTCCTAATGGACTCCCAAGGCCATGCGAGTGATGTTACTCAAGAATCTCCCAAGAAGTTCACTCCTCAACCAAGAAAGCCACGTATGGATGCAAGATCTTACAAAAAAACTCTTTGTACGAAGGGAAGTGCAATTCTTCAAACCCCAAGATAATCAAGACCCACAAGAATCCAAAAAGGTGACACAAGTGATCAAGATTCAAGGTGTTCAAGATTTTCAAGAAGAGGTTGGCCAAAACTTTTGAATTTCTTTTTCTTTTCTTGCTGTAATTTTCTGGTTTGAAACAAGAAATAATAAGACAGATTTGGCAATAACGGGACACGGCTTCCTTCTTGGATTTGTGTTGGCCGAATGTTTCTTTTCTTTCCCTCTTGTCTTTTGCGTTTCTGTTTTTTTTTTTTCTTTGTTCTCTCTCTTTTTTTTTTTTTGACTTAACAACTGCGACTAAACCTGGACGGAAAAGGTTCACAACCCAGATTTCTGGTCAGCCCTACGTACCACAACTAATCAACCACAACTCCAAGATTTACCAAGAACTTTCAAGAACTTCAAGATTTAATTCCAAGAACTCAAGAAACCCTAGATGGTTGTAGTTTCCTTCAAGATTCTCAACTCCAACAAGTTTGATCCACAAGTCAATTTAGAAAACTAATTAAAACAGCTTGGATGACCCAACAAAACTTGGACAGATTCAGCAATCAATGGAAAACCCTAGCCGCGGAATTGGACCAAACCCTAGCCGTCTTCTTTTTTTCTCTCTTTGTTTTTTTTTTTTTTTTTTTACAGATTCAGCTATGGCTAATTGCTGGACAGAACGGTTGTCACAAGGATACGAAATCTGGACAGATTAGGACTAGCAACAACACACAACTAACCAGAATTGACGCGACCAAAAGAACTAGCGGCCAGAAATTTTTTTTAACTAACAAGGCAGCAACGGACAGACTTGAAGACTCAAACGGACAAACATTAAGAACAACGACCAGAATTTCTAGACAACAAAAGGAAAGGAAACGGCTCAACAAGTAACAAAGCTAACGAACAGAATTTTTTTTTTTTTTTTTTTTTTGTAAAAACAAGGCAGCGGAAATAATGAAACTAAGACACAACTACGGATATAACGGAAGATACCTCCACCAAAGCTCTGAAGCCAACTGATACGCTCCTCGATCCACGGTCGAGACACGTAGCACGTTTGCCCAAGGATCTAGCGGGGATGTCCAACGCTTGGATTGCGGAACCTATAATCAAACGGACAACACGACTTGATTGAAGGTGGTAGACGACACTCCGATGAAGGTGAATACTCCAGGGGAATAGGTCGGATGAACAACCAAGGACAGGACGCGAGATTGCTCAATAACCCTTCTTTATGAAAGAAAACGAATGCACTAAGAATTTTATTAATCAAAAACTAGTTTTTAACCTTACAAGGCTAGCCTATTTATAGGCTCAATGAAGTAACGAAAACCCTAAAGAAACTTAAAGGGAAGGTCGGCTACCTTGTCTTCAAGGTGGGCCGGCCCATGCCTTCTACGAAACACTAGTCCAACTAAATAGAAAAACAACGACTAAGCCCCTACTCGGCCGATTCGTAAGGAGGCCCACTGGAGTCTTCCTGGGCTTGGACCAAAGTGTAAGTTGCTTGATTGGGTCTTTCCAAGCCTTCAATATCTCTATAGCCTCCATGTTGATCGTGGACAACTCGAACAAGGGCTTGGAGGGATTCTTTGAAGAGCTTGGCCCGTACACGTGTGACTGGGCCCAATGGGACTTGGACTGGGCCCTGGTTCATGCACACATCACATGATCTCCTTGAACTAGCCATCAAGGTCGAGAGGGGAAAGAAATTGAGGCGAGGGGCCCATACCTTCCAAACTTCCAACTTGACTTCATGGAGGGGCAACCAACCACGGAGAACGGCCCACGAAGTTGGAAATTTGGCTACACCAACTTCACCTAGCCGAATTCAAGGTAATGCTTCTAACCGAAATTTCCATTTTACCCTTAACAAAGTTGTTGATGCATCCAGGTCCACTTCTAAAGCACCTCATGAGACTCCTAAGCCTAGGAGTAGAGATATCAAGTGCTTCAAGTGCCAGGGGTTTGGACATATCTAGTACCAATGTCCAAACCAAAGGATCATGTTAGTCTCTCATAATGGGAAGATCGTGTCCAATGACAACGATTGTGAGGATATACCTAGATTGATCAAGGGCGATTGCTTGGAGGATGACTCGGCTGAGGAAGAATGCTCTCCTACTCAAGGGGAAATAGGGTGTTTGGTGGCACAGCGAGTGCTAACCGCCCGAGTCAAGGAGGATGAGCAATTGAAAAGGAAAAACTTATTTTACACTCGTTGTAAAGTAAGTGTGATAAGGTGTGCAGCCTCATTATTGATGGTGGGAGTTGTACCAATGTGGCAAGCTTACTCATGGTTGAAAGCTTGGGCCTTCCTACCACTAGACACCCACATCCATACAGCCTCCAATGGCTAAGTGAAGAAGGTGAGGTACGTGTCTACAAACAGGTACGTGTTCTTTTTTCAATTGGTAACTACATTGACGAAGTTGTGTGTGATGTTGTCCCTATGCATGACACATGTCATTCTGGGAGGATCTTGGCAATTTGATAAACATGTCACATTTGATGGTAAAGCAAACAAGTACACTCTTTTGCACAATGGTAAACGTATGGTCCTAACACCACTCACACCTGCACAAGTGTATGAGGACCAACTTAAATTGCAAAGGGAGTGTGAATTGGACCTCCAAAAGAGGAAACCAAAGGCGGCCGACCCTGGCAAATGCTCCACTTCTACAAGTGAACAATCGACCAAGGGTCAAGTGAGCACACCTAGTATCACATATGTCCATTCACTCATTAAACCCACCACTAGGAAGCAAAACATGATCATTAAGGCTAAAAATGTTAGAAAGATCGTAAATTCTGATCAGCCTGAATTACTCATGATTTGCAAACACGTGCTCCTAGATGTTGCTGATCTCGACAAGGCATTGCCTTCGAGTATAGTTGCTCTTTTGCAGGAATTCGAGGACGTGTTCCCTGATGAGGTCCCTGATGGCTTACCACCCATTCAAGAGATTGAGCACCAAATAGACCTGATTCTTGGAGCACCACTACCCAACAAACCAGCTTACCGCATGGGTCCTGAGGAGACAAAGGAGTTTCAAAGGCAAGTTGATGACCTATTAGGTAAGGGTTGGGTAAAAGAGAGCCTGAGTCCTTGTGCTGTGCTAATAATACTTGTCCCTAAAAAGGATGGTATCTGGCACATATGCACTGACTGCCGAGCCGTTAATGCTATTAGTGTTAAATATCGTCATCCCATTCCTAGACTAGATAATATGCTTGACGAACTTGATGGTGCTGTTATTTTCACTAAAATTGATTTAAGGAGTGGCTATCATCAAATCAGAATGAAAGAAGGCGATGAGTGGAAAATGGCTTTCAAAACCAAACATGGTCTTCAAAACCCTTTGGTTTGACTAATGCCCCTAGCACATTCATGAGATTAATGAACCATGTTTTGAGACACTTCATTGGGAAGTTTGTGATTGTTTACTTTGATGACATTTTGATATATTGTCGAAATGAGAATGAGCACATGGAGCATTTGAGATTAGTTCTTAATACACTTCGAGAGGCACGTTTATACACCAACCTTAAGAAGTACACCTTTTGTACTAATGAGCTTGTGTTTTTAGACTATGTTGTGAGTTCACCGGGCATCAAAGTAGATGAGTCCAAGATTGAGGCCATCAAGCAATGGCCAACTCCAACATCCGTCCCTGAGGTGCGCAGCTTCCATGGATTGGCGGGTTTCTACTGGCGATTTGTCAAAGACTTCAGCACGATTGCTACTCCATTGACCGCCGTGACAAAGAAGAATGATAAATTCCATTGGGGAGAAACCCAAGAACAAGCATTCCTTACCCTTAAGGACAAACTCACACATGCACCTGTTTTAGCATTACCAAATTTTAATAAGACTTTTGAAATTGAATGTGATGCTTCTAGTGTAGGTATTGGCGTGTTCTCATGCAAAACAAGAGGCCTTGTGCCTTCTTTAGCGAGAAACTGGGGGGTACTACCTTGAACTACCCCACGTATGACAAGGAGTTGCACGCACTAGTGAGGGCTTTGGAGACCTGGAAACACTACCTCCGCCTTAAGGAGATCGTGATACACTGATCACGAGTCATTGAAGTTTCTCAAGGGGCAACCAAAATTGAGTAAAAGGCATGCCAAATGGGTAAAATTCATTGACACCTTCTCTTATGTCATTTAGTACAAAACTGGCAAAATGAATGTCGTAACTGATGCCTTATCACGTAGACATTTCTTGCTTGTTTTTCTTGATGCTAAGTTGTTAGGGTTTGAAATGATTAAGGAACTCTATGCACATGACCATGATTTTGGTGACATATATGCTACTTGTGTTAAGAACCCACATGGAAAATACTTTTTGCATGATGGATTTCTATTCCATGTGGATAAGTTGTGTGTGCCTAATTCTTCTATCTGTGATCTTTTGGTTAGAGAGGCATATAGTGGTGGTCTCATGGGACATTTTGGTGTTGTTAAGACTTTAGCAATGTTGCAAGAACACTTCTATTGGCCCCATATGCGTAGGGATGTTGAGCGCATGGTTGGTAGATGTGTCTCACAAGACCAAGTCTAAAACAAACCCATATGGCTTGTATACCCCATTGCCCATTCCACATCATCCTTGGGTAGACTTGTCTATGGACTTTGTCTTGGGACTATCTAGGCCACCAAGGGGTAATGACTCCATCTATGTGGTCGTTGATAGATTCTCAAAGATGGCTCATTTCATCCCTTGTCACAAAACTGATGATGCATCTCACATTGCTAACTTGTTCTTTTGGGAAATCATTTGTTTATATGGTATGCCTCAAACCATTGTTAGCGATAGAGATGTGAAGTTTTTAAGTTATTTTTGGAAGACTTTGTGGGCCAAACTTGGCACTAGATTGTTGTTTTCCACCACAAGTCATCCACAAAGCGATGGACAAACTGAGGTTGTCAATTGCACACTTGGTACATTACTCAGGGCTTGATTAAAAAGAATCTTAAATCTTGGGAAGAGTGTTTGCCACATGTTGAATTTGCTTATAATAGAACTATTCATAGTGCAACACACTACTCATCATTTGAGATCGTTTATGGTTTTAACCCCCTGACCCTCCTTGATCTGGCACCCTTACCTTTCTCTAAGCACACAAGCTTAGATGGAAAAAAGAAGCACACAAGCACACATGAGGCTGTTCGAACCAACATCAAGAGGCGTACTCAACAATACATCCAGCAAGCTAACAAGCATCGTCGTAAGATGATTTTCGAGCTTGGAGATTGGGTTTGATTGCACTTAAGGAAGGAGAGATTTCCTAAGAAACGGGAAAGCAAGCTGTCCCCACGAGCAGATGGACCCTTTCGAGTGCTCCAACGAGTCAATGACAACGTCTACAAATTGGAGTTACCTGGGGAGTACAATGTTAGCTCGACCTTCAATGTCGCGGATTTGAGCCCGTTCCTTGAGGAAGAGGATCCAGATTTGAGGACAAATCCTTCTCAAACGTTATTTCAGAGTGCATGTATGAATTTCGAGGACGAAATTCTTTGAAGGAGGGGAGATTGTGATACCCCAACCTTTTGGATCATCTTTTGTTTAATCTCAAAGAGGATATTATGGTTTTTCTAGTTTATTTTATTTAAAAAAAACATTATTTTGTTTTAAAGAAGAAACTAAAGTTATTTCTTTGGATTTGATTTAAAATCTTGTTTTGTTTTAAAAGACTAGAAACCCTAAAAGTCTAATCAAAACCCTAGTTTCACTTGTGACTGACCGTTTTCTCAAATTTCTCATATTTTAACCGAAACCCTAAATTCAATTTATGGAATTGTAAAACCCTCACGTTTTTCTTAAAAATACCCTTTTATTTGGAAATTATTATTTTATAATAGCCCTACTACCCAATCACCCCACAATAAGTGTAAATGAATATAGAAGTAAGGGTTTTCTAGTTAGAGCGAATTAGGATTTTCACGTTTTTTCGTAGTGTGACTTTTCGGTATGGAGTGAGGATCAAATTTGGTAGGTAAGAGTGACTTTTGGATGAGAAAATATTATATGATTAGAAGTGATAATAATAAAATAGTGATTAGAAGGAAAAAACCCTAGTATACGCGTTTAAGAAAAATCGGCTCAAACCGACGGGTATCGATCACTACCGATTGAACCCACCACTTGACCACCACTTCCTTACCACCACATACCCTTGATATTTTTGCAAAATATCTCCCCTCATCCTCAGCCACATGGCCTAAAATTGTGGCCAAAATGCAAGGAAAAGAAAGAGAAACTTGGAAGGCTTTGGTGGTGACAAGTGTCAACCACCTATGGTTTCTTGACCAAGCCAAGTCTCACCTTCTTATCTTCCATTTGAGTTCATCTTTCCTCATTTTCTTCCTGTTTTGGCTGAGAGCTAGGAGGAGCAAGAGAGTGAAGAAAGTTCAATCTTCTACTTTGAATCCAACCTCTTGAGTGCAACCAAGAAAAATTAAACCGATTAATCACTAGTTGGAAGCTTGGGAAGCTTAAGGAACCAAGAATTTCACGGAGAGGTGAAGGATCATCCTTGCAAGGTCTTGTCTTGAGGTATAATGGTTGATCAACCATTCTTTCTCTATTAATCATGATTAAGTTGGGTATTAATGTCGGTATTGTGTTTGTGATGCTTGTTTTAAGTGATTTTGATGATTAGATGGATGACTTTTGAGTTAGGGTTTTGATGCGATTGAGCACGAGACCCAAAGTGTACAAGTAGACCCTGTGAAGGTGCCCCTAGGCCCGGTGACACGAGCACGAGCTAAGAGATTCAAGGAGTCCCTCCAAGCCTTGGTACGTGCCATCCAAATCCAAGATAAACCGGCCATTGAAGGAATTGAGTTGGAATATCCTTGCACGACTACTAAAATGCTGCTTACAATTGAAGATGCAAGTGTTCAAGCTCCAGATAGCGGGCTAAGCTGCAGTTAAGTACCCTCGCTGAGCCGTACGGGGATCTCTGATGCGAGACGCGGAAGCTACTTCGGATCTAGAGGAACACGATGAAGATTTGATGGAGTTGAATCTGAACTTGGACCACTCAAGAACATATTTAACGGTAGAGGACGCCACAATCAAGTATGTGTACTTGATTGATAAGTCAAGAACAGCCTAGGATCAACTCTAGGATGTTCAACTTAGCTTTCACAAGCTAAGGGAATTTGTCACAAGGAATGGACGAAATTCTGGAAATTTTATTCAATACTCTCAAAAACTGAATGTAACAGCGAGATCCCCGTACGGCTCAGCGAGGGTACTTAACTTCAGCTTGGCCCGCTATTTGGAGCTTGAACACTTGCATCTTCAATTGTAAGCAGCATTTTAGTAGTCGTGCAAGGATATTCCAACTCAATTCCTTCAATGGCCGGTTTCTCTTGGATTTGGATGGCACGTACCAAGGCTTGGAGGGACTCCTTGAATCTCTTAGCTCGTGCTCGTGTCACCGGGCCTAGGGGCACCTTCACAGGGTCTACTTGTACACTTTGGGTCTCGTGCTCAATCGCATCAATCTCGCTGACCGGTCAGCGAGTCGGGGGTCCAAGGGGGCGACGCGCCCCTGGCTTGGGGGCCCGGGGGCGCAGCGAAGCCCCCGGTGGGGGTTCGGGGGCAACGCCCCCGAGGCCTATGATCTATAGTTAGTTGGGCTAGCTTTCGGTCAAGTGAAGGCCCAAGGGGCTGGCCGAACTTTCCTTGTTATTTTTCCAGTTTATTAGGTCTTAGTCACGGCTATTAATAGCCTCAAGCCGCATGTTACATTCAGTTTTTGAGAGTATTGAATAAAATTTCCAGAATTTCGTCCATTCCTTGTGGCAAATTCCCTTAGCTTGTGAAAGCTAAGTTGAACATCCTAGAGTTGATCCTAGGCTGTTCTTGACTTATCAATCAAGCACACATACTTGATTGTGGCGTCCTCTACCGTTAAATCTGTTCTTGAGTGGTCCAAGTTCAGGTTCAACTCCTTCCAATCTTCATCGTGTCCCTCTAGATCCGAAGTTGCTTCCGCGTCTCGCATCAGCTGGCATCAGAGCTGGTTAGAGGTATCACGAATATCCTTTTTTATTGTTTTTAGATCTGTTTTAGTCTTCTAAATTCGTAGCTCAAGTGCTCGGGTTTGTCAAGTCCTAAATCTGTCTTGGTTGTTTCCTTGTCAGAAATCTGTCTTTGTTGTTTAGTTGTTGTCCGAAATTTTCTGTCCAGTTTTGTCTTGTGTTTATGTTCTGTTTAAATCCAAAAAAAAAAACAACTATTGTGATGCATACCTTATTGTCATTCCCTTGAGTCGTTGCTGGAATTAATTTGCTGGGATGCCGAACCTGTTTGCACTTGTTTCTTGAACCTTTGTGTTGTTGCTTTGCAAAACTCGAACATCAAAACCTTATTGGGGAAGTCTTGAGCTTCTTGGATCAAAGAGGTTAATCTTGGCAGTCTTGAAACCTGAAATAAACCTTCAACCGTGTTCTTGTTTTCATGGAACTTTGATCTTGAAACCAAATCTGTCCAAGTTGTTTACGTTAATTGCTGTGAAATTCTGGTCTAAACTAGCTGGATATTGTGTGAAAACACCCCAACAGAAGTCAAAAAAAAAAATTCTAAGAATGACGGCTCTAGTTTCCAATTTTTGACCAGACTTCAAGTTTTACCAAATCTGATTCAAACTTGGACTTCCAAATCTGAACAACCTCCAATTCTTGACCAGCTTTCAAGTTTTACCAAATCTGATTCAAACTTGGACTTCCAAATCTGAACAGCCCTAGTCTTGGTCAACCTTCAAGCCACCAAATCTGATTCAAACTTGGACTTCCGAATCTGAACAACCTCCAATTCTTGACAGCCTACAAGTTTACCAAATTTGGTGCAAAATCTGACTTCCAAATCTGACCAGCCCCAAAATTTCGAATTTGAATCACTTGGGACTCCCAAATCTAACCAAACTCCAAGGTTTCCAATCCTTGGCAACCCCAAGTGTCCAAATCAGATCAAACTTTCCAATTTCCGAATCTTGAATTCTTGAATTTTCCTAAAACCGTTGGAGCAATTGTGACACCCGATTGGGCTGAGTTTTAGGTAGTAGAGTGCCCATTATTTGAGCAGCCTAAGGCCACCCAAATACTCCAAAACCCTTACCAAAAAGACCACGGACCAGCAGCTCAACAAATTCCAGAAAATTGGGTTTCGGGTAGAGTTTTCTAGGATTTTCAAAATTTCAGCATTCAAGTTAATTGTCTTACTTTCTTTTGAGTTGTTAGTTATTGTCCAGCTATATTCTGAGTCTTGAGTCGTGTCTAGGTCTTAGTCATTAACCTCCATTTATTGCTACTAGCTTGTGTGTCACTTGTTGACTAGTCAAGAACGTACACTGCGGTGACGCCTGGTTTGTTCAACTCGAGCAACTAGCAAGCCAAGGAATTGCTTGGTAAGATTATTAGAGAGTGATACACTTGAGTGAAACACGAGTGTGAGTGACCTATACATTGTATTAAAAAAAAAAAGAGAGGAACTCGTTTTGTTTATTTGTTTTGCAGGTGGACTAAATATGTCTAGTGAAGTTGGTGAACAAACCATGGACATCAAACTACAGTTGGAAGCCATGATGAGGGAGTTCAAACGATTGCTTAAGAATGAAATTGAACCATTGCATGATCGAATTGATCAGTTGGAGAACTCGAAACCTCCACCTACCCCGAGTAAGGGCAAAGAATCGGCATACTCAAACGATGAAGAGGAAGCGTTTGAGGGGAGGCACCAAAATGATCAAAGGTTCCAACGTCGAGGAGATGACACCATTAAAGGTGTCAAACTCAAGATTCCCTCATTCCAAGGCAAGTCAGACCCCGAGGCGTACTTGGAATGGGAACGGAAAATTGAGTTAGTCTATGAATGCCACACCTATACGGAGGAGCAAAAGGTGAAACTAGCAGCCGTAGAATTCACTGACTACGCCTCCATTTGGTGGGACCAACTTAGACTAAGCCGAAGGAGAAATCGTGAGAGACCTGTGGAAACTTGGGAGGAAATGAGGAGTCTGATGAGAAAAAGGTTCGTTCCGAGCTACTATAGTCGAGATCTACACCGTCGGCTACAAGCTCTCAACCAAGGGTCCATGTCAGTTGAGGATTATTACAAGGAGATGGAAATGGCCATCATGAAGGCGGATTTGCGTGAAGATGGAGAGGCCACGATGGCTCGTTTTCTACATGGATTGAGGCCCGAGATTGCTGAAGTAGTGGAACTCCAACACTACCTCGACATGAATGAAATGCTAGAGAAGGCGGTTACAATTGAACGGCGCCTCAAGAGGAGGGGTACTGCACGACAAAGCACTACTTATCAAGCTGGAAATTGGCGCACTTCTCAACCAAAAAGGGAGGAGAAGGCCGCAGCTCCTTCTTACCCTCCAAGGCCGAATGGCCTCCCTTCCAAGGCGACGCCCAAGCTTGACTTTAAGGCTAATAATGCAGCTTCCAAACCACGTGGCCGAGACACCAAGTGCTTTAAGTGTCAAGGATTTGGCCACATCGCTTCTCAATGCCCCAGCCAAAGGACCATGCTGATGTTGCCAAATGGGGAAATTGTATCAGATGAGGAAGAGGAGTACGAGGGGATGCCACCTCTAGAAGAGGAAGAGAATGAATCGAGTGAGGAGATACCTACGCATGAGGAGATTGGATGCCTAGTGGTTCGAAAGGTCCTCACTACCCGCGCCAAAGAGGAGGAAATGGAGGTACAACGGGACAACCTTTTCTACACAAGGTGTCATATCAAGGATAAGGTGTGTAGTGTTGTTATTGATAGTGGGAGTTGTGCCAATGTCGCTAGTCTACTCATGGTAGAAATGCTAGGGCTCCAAGTTATCAAACATCCAAGACCTTATCGCCTTCAATGGTTGAACAATGAAGGGGAAATACGTGTGTTTAGACAAGTGAAAGTGCCATTCCGAATTGGCAAGTATGAAGACGAGATTACTTGTGATGTCGTGCCAATGCAAGCAAGTCACCTCATTCTTGGACGGCCTTGGCAATATGATCGCGATGTCGAATTCAAGGGAAGAGCTAATAAATATGTCTTTACTCATTGCAATAGAAAGGTGACACTTGTACCTCTCACCCCAAAACAAGTGTATGAAGATCAAATGAGGCTCCAAAAGGAGTATGAGCTAGAACTTGAGAGGAAAAAGCGAGAGAAAAGTGAGGAAGAAAAAGGAGAGAGAAGGGCCGAACCCCTAGAGAAGAAAAAGGCAACAAGTGGGTCGGCTATGAGAGAAGAAAATAAGGGGAAGCTAAGCTTGCTAGCAAAAGCCAAAGATGTAAGGCGAGCTTTGTCTTCCAACCAACTCTTACTTATGCTTGTGTGCAAAGAAGAGTTGGTCACTTCATCCATATCCACTGACTCCTTGCCTTCTACTATTTTACCTCTCTTGCAGGAATTTGAGGACATATTTCCTGAGGATGTACCTGATGGACTACCACCACTAAGGGGAATCGAGCACCAAATCGATCTCATTCCTGGAGCACCATTGCCTAACAAACCAGCCTATAGAATGGGTCCTGAGGAAACAAAGGAATTGCAAAGGCAAGTGGAGGAATTGCTAAGGAAAGGTTGGGCTAGAGAAAGTCTAAGTCCATGCGCTGTACCAGTGATTCTCGTGCCAAAGAAAGATGGAGCGTGGAGAATGTGCACCGACTGTCGAGCAGTCAATGCAATCACGGTAAAATATCGTCACCCTATCCCTAGGTTAGATGATATGTTAGATGAATTGCATGGTGCCATTATATTTACTAAAATTGATTTGAAAAGTGGTTACCACCAAATAAGAATGAAAGAGGGAGATGAGTGGAAAACCGCTTTCAAAACTAAACATGGTCTATACGAGTGGTTAGTAATGCCATTTGGTTTAACTAATGCACCTAGTACCTTCATGCGTTTAATGAACCATGTTTTGAGACCTTTTCTTGGGAAATTTGTAGTGGTTTACTTTGATGATATTCTGATTTATAGCAGAAGCTTAGAGGAACACCTTGAGCACCTCAAAGCCATCTTTGAAGTACTTCGAAGGGAAAGGCTATATGCCAACCTTAAGAAGTGCACATTTTGCACTGATCGTGTTGTGTTTCTAGGATATGTTGTAAGTGCGCAGGGCATTCACGTAGATGAAGAGAAGATTAAGTCCATCCAAGAGTGGCCAACACCTACCTCAGTAAGTGATGTGCGCAGCTTTCATGGATTAGCAAGCTTCTACCGTCGTTTTGTGAAGGATTTTAGCACCATCGCTGCACCTCTTACCGCAGTCATAAAGAAGAACGAGAAGTTCTTTTGGGGGGAAGCCCAAGATAAGGCTTTCCAATTGCTGAAATACAAACTCACACATGCACCACTCCTTGCAATACCTAACTTTGATCTCACTTTTGAAGTGGAATGTGATGCATCAGGTGTAGGAGTAGGAGCCGTACTCATGCAAGGAGGGAGACCGATTGCCTACTTTAGTGAGAAATTAAATGGCGCGGTCCTCAACTACTCAACTTATGACAAGGAGATGTTTGCCCTTGTACGTGCTTTGGAGACATGGCAACACTACCTACGTGCCCGGGAATTCGTCATCAAAACTAACCATGAGTCTCTCAAGCACCTAAAAGGACAACAAAAGCTGAGCAAACGACATGCCCGATGGGTAGCCTTCATTGAGTCTTTTCCATACGTCATCAAATACAAAACAGGTAAATCTAATGTCGTAGCTGACGCTTTATCTCGTAGACACATTTTGCTCACTGCTTTAGATGCTAAACTCCTAGGCTTTGAACTCATGAAGGAGTTGTATAAGAATGACTTGGATTTTGCGAACGCTTATGCGAATTGGGGAAAATCTGACTTTGAAAAATTCTTCGTACATGATGGGTTCTTATTTTATCTTACCAAGTTGTGGTCCATACGTAACTTACTTATTCAGGAGTCACATAGTGGTGGACTAATGGGACACTTTGGTGTCACCAAGACATTAGCTGTATTACAGGAACACTTCCATTGGCCTCGCATGCGCAAGGACGTGGAGAGGATTGTTGAAAGATGTGGCGTGTGCCACAAAGCTAAGTCTCGGGTCAACCCAAACGGTTTGTATACTCCTTTACCCATACCTCACCAACCTTGGGTTGACATTTCCATGGATTTCGTGCTTGGGTTACCTCGTTCAAAGCGTGGCCATGACTCTATATTTGTTGTGGTAGATAGGTTCTCTAAAATGGCTCACTTTATTGCATGTCATAAGACGGATGATGCTTTACACATTGCTGATTTATTCTTTAAAGAGGTTGTTCGTTTGCATGGCATACCTAGGACTATAGTATCTGATAGAGATGTCAAGTTTTTGAGCTATTTTTGGAAATCTTTATGGGGTCGGTTGGGAACCAAACTGTTGTTCTCTACCTCTAGTCATCCTCAAACGGACGGACAAACTGAGGTAGTCAATAGGACTTTATCCACACTCCTACGTGCAATTATAAAGAAAAATATCAAGTCATGGGAGGAGTGTCTACCTCATGTTGAGTTTGCATATAATAGGGCCGTGCATAGTGCTACACAATTCTCGCCTTTTGAAGTTGTGTATGGTTTGAACCCCTTAACTCCCTTAGATTTGTTGCCATTACCTTCTTCTGAGCATATGAACTTAGATGGCAAGAAGAAAGCTGAGTTCGTGAGATCATTACATGACAAGGTTCGTACCAATATCGAGAGGAGGACGGCCCAATATGTCCAACAAGCTAATAAGCACAGGCGCAAGCTTGTCTTTGAACCAGGTGATTGGGTCTGGTTACATTTGCGCAAGGAGAGATTTCCAAACCAACGGAAAAGCAAGCTGTCACCAAGAGGAGATGGGCCTTTTCAAGTCATTGAGCGCATCAACGACAATGCATACCGCTTAGATCTGCCTGGTGAGTACAATATTAGTGCTACATTCAATGTTGCTGATCTAAATCCATTTATTGCAGGGGACGAGTACGATTTGAGGGCAAATCCTTTTCAAGAAGAGGGGAATGATGCGATTGAGCACGAGACCCAAAGTGTACAAGTAGACCCTGTGAAGGTGCCCCTAGGCCCGGTGACACGAGCACGAGCTAAGAGATTCAAGGAGTCCCTCCAAGCCTTGGTACGTGCCATCCAAATCCAAGATAAACCGGCCATTGAAGGAATTGAGTTGGAATATCCTTGCACGACTACTAAAATGCTGCTTACAATTGAAGATGCAAGTGTTCAAGCTCCAGATAGCGGGCTAAGCTGCAGTTAAGTACCCTCGCTGAGCCGTACGGGGATCTCTGATGCGAGACGCGGAAGCTACTTCGGATCTAGAGGAACACGATGAAGATTTGATGGAGTTGAATCTGAACTTGGACCACTCAAGAACAGATTTAACGGTAGAGGACGCCACAATCAAGTATGTGTACTTGATTGATAAGTCAAGAACAGCCTAGGATCAACTCTAGGATGTTCAACTTAGCTTTCACAAGCTAAGGGAATTTGTCACAAGGAATGGACGAAATTCTGGAAATTTTATTCAATACTCTCAAAAACTGAATGTAACAGCGAGATCCCCGTACGGCTCAGCGAGGGTACTTAACTTCAGCTTGGCCCGCTATTTGGAGCTTGAACACTTGCATCTTCAATTGTAAGCAGCATTTTAGTAGTCGTGCAAGGATATTCCAACTCAATTCCTTCAATGGCCGGTTTCTCTTGGATTTGGATGGCACGTACCAAGGCTTGGAGGGACTCCTTGAATCTCTTACCTCGTGCTCGTGTCACCGGGCCTAGGGGCACCTTCACAGGGTCTACTTGTACACTTTGGGTCTCGTGCTCAATCGCATCAATCTCGCTGACCGGTCAGCGAGTCGGGGGTCCAAGGGGGCGACGCGCCCCTGGCTTGGGGGCCCGGGGGCGCAGCGAAGCCCCCGGTGGGGGTTCGGGGGCAACGCCCCCGAGGCCTATGATCTATAGTTAGTTGGGCTAGCTTTCGGTCAAGTGAAGGCCCAAGGGGCTGGCCGAACTTTCCTTGTTATTTTTCCAGTTTATTAGGTCTTAGTCACGGCTATTAATAGCCTCAAGCCGCATGTTACATTCAGTTTTTGAGAGTATTGAATAAAATTTCCAGAATTTCGTCCATTCCTTGTGGCAAATTCCCTTAGCTTGTGAAAGCTAAGTTGAACATCCTAGAGTTGATCCTAGGCTGTTCTTGACTTATCAATCAAGCACACATACTTGATTGTGGCGTCCTCTACCGTTAAATCTGTTCTTGAGTGGTCCAAGTTCAGGTTCAACTCCTTCCAATCTTCATCGTGTTCCTCTAGATCCGAAGTTGCTTCCGCGTCTCGCATCAGGTTTCTTGTGGGTTAGTTGTGGTATGATGTATATATATGGTATATGATCTTGTGAAGGTGAAATTAGTGGTAGTTTCAAGGTAAAAATGTGAATTATAGCTTGAATATAGCAAAATTCCAGATTTCTGGAAAATTTAGCTTCAGTTCTGCCTGATTCTATTTTATCATGTTAGAGGCTGAATCAAGCTTGGCACAAAACATGAAAGTTATAGATAATGTATTTTATGGTTGCCTACAAAATTTCACCTCAATTGGAGCAATGTAGCCAATGAAAAGATGAAAATACCTTGACTGCCCTAGGAGTAAAATCAGCGAACAGTTTTCCCAGTACACTAAGTTGGTTGCATTTGTTCACCTGGATACGTACTGAACTAGCTTTTAGTTAAAACATTAAAGTTTTAGTACTTTGTCTTACTTTTCAACGCCTTCAAGAACGTCTTAAACGGACTTTGGTAGCTTGAGATATGGCCATTTGAAGGTAGTGCGGTTAACTGGTTTATTAACTGGTTTATTAGTTGGAAATTGGTTCTGTGAATTGGGAATTTGACTGGGTTACACTGGAATTTGGATTAAGTGATCTTCATCAAAATTGTAGCCCTTTGTGTTAGCTTCGAAACGGTATATATTGCATCCCAATCTGATAAGCGTAGCTTCGATTGTGTACGTTACGTAAAAACACGTCAAATCTATCTTTTGCTAAACCTCATTTCCGCACATGTCATTAATTTGATTTTGTACTTGTATTACCTTGAGCCTATTGAATGGCTATTGGAATGAGATTGTTTAGTGTGTAACTTTGGGCTTGATTGAGGAAAAGAATGAAACCATAAATGGCTGGAAAATAGGAAAATACAATGGGCGTGCCCAAATTTACGTTCAAGGGCAAGGTAGACATACTTGCAACTTGAGTAAGGGTTAAGAGTGATTACTGCTTGAACCATCTAGGATATTGTGACGGCCCCACCTCACCCTAGGGCGTACCAAAGAGTTCGGCGGGTCGCCTGCCCAACTCTCGCCAGGACTCACTCACTCGTATCATGTATATACATCCATAGACAATAGATGCTCAAGTAAAAGATAAGAAACTTCTACACACCAGAAGTCTTCAAAGTTTTTACCATTCAAGTACAAACATCGAATATACAAGGGTTCTCATTCCTCATACAACCAGCCCGTGCCAAGCACTAGGGCGAGAACCATTACAAGGCCAAAGAATTAGATCAACTAGACTATACAGAACTCTCGTCCTTGCTCGCCTTCCCCTGCTAAGGAAAACAATTGACATGGTATGAGCTAAAAAGCCCAGTGAGGTTCTATATATATAAACAAGTAATTAAACAAGGAACAGTAGTCATGTAATAACAATTAATCCAGAAAACCTTATGTATAGTTCATGAGTGGTTGGGACTTATTACAGGTATGGAGCATATCACAGGTATAGCACATGATTTCATGTTGGCATTTTAGCATGGAACAATTATCATGATACACGGTAACCATATACTGAAGGATACGGTGTTCCGGTGGAACTTTGTCGGTCCTCTGCACCTTATAACTTCCGGATCCCCACGGTTGACTGGCCATCACCTTATCCCTCCAGTGGTAATACTCGAGTATACCGACGGTTGTCCAGGGTTCCAACCTACCTGACCGAGCCCAGTCCTGGCTCGAGTAGGTCAGTAACCGAGGCGGGGCCCAAGTTCAGCTTAGAGCTTACAACATGCACAAGTAACCAAGTAATTCGACAAAAGGTAAAATTCATCAATTGAATAGGTCGAGTGAGGTAAAGTACACACTCGCCTAACAATGATGGAAAACTTCATATAGCATGTATCGAGTTCGTATAGTCATTTGATATGGTTAATCATTTAACCAATTCATATCGATATTCAATGCAAGTATACATTATTTATATAGGCATGAGTATGGTAAATACTTAATCCATGTACTTAACACATAATAGTCATGAAACGAGCATGTCTTAGGTTTATTCAATTACGTATTCCTATATGGAACACTCACCTTGCAAAAGTTCATTTTAGAGATCATAGAAAACAATTAACATTTAATCATATTTTCACAAATAATCACATAGTCCCAACAATCCACATAATCACAGAAAACAACGGGTATATAGAACACTCACCTATTTACGCACAATAACGTGCAAAATATCCTTCCGGATATTATCTTTAGTCACCGAGAAAACCTAAGATTAAATGAAAAGAATATTACCACCCATTTATCACAAACAATTAGGTGCAATCAAAGAAGCTCGACAAATGATGAGTAGAACGTATAAAAAGACTTTAAAGTGGAACGAGGACATTTGGACCCGTGGACAAAAATAACTAGGATTTCATAGACCACACATAAAACCAAACTCAAAAGGGTTATAAAATTTTCTAATGGAAACACTTGAACTAAAGACAAGTCAAAATCCAACTAGATAGACTAAGAAATACCGTTTTCGGAATCGTTTATATGGTTGAAACTTATCTCATATTCAAGTAGATATTATAGACTAATTGTCTTAATGAAATTCATGAAAAAGAGAGGACAAAATACTCAAGAAAATCCTAAACTACTCCTCTTTATTTGGTAAGAGTAAGTAAACATTTGGAGTTTCCAATTGAAGAGGGATCATGTTTTTAAGATGGAAAAATGGTCATAGTATTATACAAGTTCAAATAGAACTTAGCTTTCGGGCGAAAATTTGGGCAGCATGCCCTTTGTGTTTACCTAATTTTCCAGCCATTTATGGCTTCATGATTTTTCTCAGCCAATCCCAAAGTCATGTACAGCACAAACTCATCATAATAGCTGTTTCATAGGCTCAAGACAATATAAGAACAAAAATCAAAGTAATAACAAGTGCGGAAATGCAATTTGACAAAAGACAGTTTTGACGGGTTCATGCATAACGGTCACAACCGGAGTTACACTTATCGGATTGGGATGAAACTTATGCCGTTTCGAAGCTAAGACAAATGTATACAATTCTCATGAAGATGACTTAGTCAGATTTACATTGCAAGCTAGTCAAATTCCCACTTTACAGATCCAAAATCCAACTAGTCGGTTAATTAACCGTACTGCATTCAAATGACCATATCCCAGTCTACCGAGGTCCGTTTAAGACGTTCTTGGTGGCGTTGAAAAGCTAATACAGGGTACTAAAAATTTCATGTTTTGACAATTGGCTAAATCTGAACGGATTATAGTGAACAAACACAACCAAAGAGACTAAACTGTCCACGCGGAATTCTGGAAAGTAACCTAGATCAGCGAGGGTATTTTCATCTTTTCACAAGCTACGTTGCTCCGATTGAACTGAAATTTTGTGGGCAACTATAAAATACCATTCTCTACAACTTTCATGTTTTGACCTAAGGCCAAATCGGCCTCTAATATGAGGCAACAAAACCGGACAGAAAGGGGAAAGAAATTTCCAGAAATCTGGAATTTTTTTATTGTTAATGGAACCTTTCTTGATTTCTTGCTCCCATCATCACTACAACCACTTATCTAAGCTTAGATACAACATAGATCATCCATATAGCAAGTATAGGCAGCACATACCTCAAAAAAACAAAGCTTACAAGAGTACCACTTCACTTCCTCTTGAAAATTTTAGCTTCCCTAGCTTCCCAAGATCACAATTCACACTTTAATCGGTTTAGAATTTGTTTCTTGCACTTGGATGGTGCAAATCAAGAAGAAATTTTTGTTTTCTCTTGCTCTCCCTTTCCTCTCTCTCCTAGCTCGGCTATGCAGCAGAAAATTGGGGAAGAATGAAGCTTAATTGGTCTTATAAGAAGACAAGAAGATTAGAACAAATTGTGTCCACAAGTTTAGCCAACACTTGGCTTGATTTCCACCACAAAAATTTTCTCTTTCCTTCCTTGCATTTTAGCCCTTTAATTTCGGCCAAGATGTCATCATGAGAGAGGAGATATTTTGCTCCATTAGTAATAAACTTGTATGGCAAGAAAGTGGTGGTCAAGTGGTGGTTCAATCGGTAGTGCACGGTACACGTCGGTGTGACGCGTTTTCTCTTAAATTGCACGTACTAGAGTTTTTACTTCCAATTCACTAACTTTTTATCATTGCTTCCATTCACATATTATTTCTCACTTAAAAGTCACTCTTAAGCACCAAATTTGATCCTTACTCGGTACCGGATAATTATACTGCGGTTACACGAAAAATCCGATTTCACCTTGAATTAAAAACGAATAGGAAAATCCTAATTTCCTATGGTCATTGGCACTTTTCTAGGGTGATTGAACCATGGATAACATGAAATAATAATTACCAAATAATTTTCAAATAAAAGGGAATTTTTTGAGAAATATGTAAGGAATTTGCGAGTCCTCACAGATATTACATCTTCTTTTATCGAGGTCTATCAGTAAGGACTTGGCTGAACTTGTACCCTTGAGAAATAAAATAATGACTGCTCGGAATACGTTTTCCTTGCACTTTTGACTCAAATGACATTTCCAAGTATAATGTTACAAAGTTATATAGTTTGAAAAGCGAGCGACTGTTTCACTAATATTCTCCAAGTGAATTTCAATTTCTTGATTCTTATTGAGCAGAACGTTTAAGTTTCGAGCCTTAGTTACTTTTAAAAATTCTTAAACAATGTTTTATCGCAGATTTGGACTCCGCACACGGAGTAATACCCGAACGTAACTCGTAAAGGCACCGCATTTTGGGTGAGTGCTTCCAAATACCTGGTTGACCTGGACACTTGTTCACAATACTTGTACATAATTTATATGAAATTTGTTGATTGGGCAAGAGTGTACTTTATCGCACTTGCCCTAACATGATCTATACTTGTTAATTGTTGCAATTAACTTGATATACTTGTACTTGAATTGTAAGTGCGGAGCGGCAGTATGTACCACACTCAATCCGAGTGAGAGGTGGCTCTCATTCCCGTCTCCGTACTTTTATTTTAATTTAGTCGATTGGAGTGTTATCTCATCGACTTTTGGGGACCCCAAACCCCATTGGCTAGTTAATTGAGTCAAGCCGGCAAGGGCTTGGTCGATTAGATAACGAACCATGGGTCGTTAGTTATGTCGAGTGGAGTGATATCTCCTCGACTAATCGGTATACTTGAGTATTACCACCCGTGTTTATTGAGGATTTTGGGCCCAGTAAGGGGTGTGAATGGTGGACGGAGAGTAGTGTAAGTGATGCTCTACTGGATTGGTTACTTACTTGAAGGTTGACGGAGTGTCAACTATTACTTGATCAAACTCTGGTGATGCGATGGGAATTTGGCTCCTGAGAGCCATCCGTATCCTTATACGTTGGAATGATTATTATTTATTGGATTATTATTTCTTTTGAAAAACTTTTACACTCGCTCACTTTGAGATTTGCTACTTGAAATATTATTGTTCATTCTTATGAACTTTTGATGCCATTAACTTGCTACGTTGATATTCGTACTTTCAAAATGGTCAATTTGTTATTTGGAACCTCACTGGGCTTTTAGCTCATTCCACACCATTTGTTTTTCTTACAGGAGGTACGAGCGAGGCATGAGACATGTACAGACTAGCATAGCCTAGTTGTTTTGAATTTTGAATATGTACTCACGCTAGTACCCGACTAGGGTTGATTGTACTCGATTTGTAAACATTTTGGAGTATTTTGGTGTGTAGAAGCTTTGTATCTGGATTTGAGTATCAATGTATATATTAAGTGGATGTGTTATTCATTTTCTATGGATGTACGTTCTTAGTTTTTTTTCTTGAGATACGAGTGAGTGAGTCCTGGCGAGAGTTGGGCGGCGGTCCGCTAAACCCTGGGGTACGCCCTAGGGGGAGGTGGGGCCGTCACACTACCCCTCCTCTTGAGACGCCGTTCCACAGTCACAGCCTTCTCCAACATCTCATTCATATCGAGGTAGTGTTGGAACTCCACTACTTTGGCAATCTCAGGCCTCAGACCATGCAAAAATCGAGCCATAGTGGCTTCTCCATCGTCACGTAAATCTTCCTTCATAATAGCCATCTCCATTTCCTTGTAATAGTCATCGACTAACATGGACCTTTGAGTGAGAGCTTGTAGTCGTTGGTGTAAATCTCGGCTATAGTAGCTTGGCATGAACCTTTTTCTCATTAGGCTCCTCATCTCTTCCCAAGTCTCCACGAGTCTCTCACGATTTCTCCTTTGGCTAAGTCGAAGTTGATCCCACCAAATGGAGGCGTAGTCTGTGAACTCCACGGCTGCAAGTTTCACCTTTTGCTCCTCCGTGTAAGTGTGGCACTCGTAAACCAACTCGATCTTCCTTTCCCATTCCAAGTAAGTCTCGGGATCTGACTTGCCTTGGAAGGAAGGAATTTTGAATTTGACATCCTTAATGGCATCATTTCCTCACTTTTGTATATGTTGATCAGTTTGGTACCTCCCCTCAAACGCTTCCTCCTCATCATTTGAGTATGCTGATTCTCTCCCCTTGCTCAAATTAGGTGGTAGCCTAGAGTTCTCCAATTGGTCAATCCTTTCATACAAAAGGTTCAATGGAACTCTTAAGCATTCGCTTGAATTCCCCCATCATGGCCTCCATGTGTAGTTTAAGGTCCATTGTTTGGTCACCAATTCCACTTGACATGTTAATGTAAACCTGCAAAAAACAAATAAAAGCAACTACCTCTCTCTTTTTTTTTATCCAATATATAGATCACTCACACTCGTGTTTAACTCACGCTCGCTGCTCTCTAATAATCTCACCAAGCAATTCCTTAGCTTGCTAGTTGCTCGGGTTGAACAACCTAGGCGTCACCTTAAGGATAGTTCTTGACTAGTCAACAAGTGACACAAGATAGCAGCAATGAGTGGACAAGTATGAGGTGAACACGCTAACCAAGACTTAAATATGAAGACTAACGAACTGGACACAAGATGGACTAGCAACTCAAGGCTGAAATTTTAAGAAAACCTAGACAAGACCCTAAGAAAGAGTAACTTATTGCTGGAAATCTGAGCTACGATTTTCTTGATGTTTTTGGTCAAGGCTTGCTGAGTTTTTGGTACTTTAAGGGTGTTGTTTTGGTGTATAGGTCAGTCCTTAAAATTCAATCAAATCGGATCACAATGCACTACTCAACCGATTCAAGAATACAGGTTGTTTTGGCTTACAAGGTGTGGCAGTTGGCTTTGGGTTTTGGAAACGGATTTGGGGTACAAGGTAGGCTGTTTTAGGTTGGTTGGAAGGGAACTTGGGCCTTTGGTTGATGGGTTCTTGGCTGCTTTTAATCCCAAAAGAATTAGGATTAGTTGGAGTCAAGGTGGAACTTGGTTCACAATTAGGAAACTAGAGCCAATATCTTTCTTTCCCTTTTTTTTTGTCTTTTCTTTTTCATTTCTTTTCTTTTTTTGTATCCCTTTTTTTTGGCTTAACAGATTCTTTCAAGTAATGTAATTCCAGTTCCAAAAGCTCCTTGAATTCAGATCTAAATTCAAGATTTGCCAAGACAAGATTGAAGATTGGTTCAAGTATCAAGAACTCCCACGGTTTGGAAGGAAGGTTTCAAGAACTTCCCCAAGGTAGTCTTTGGTGGTCCAAGAATTTCAAGAAATTCGTTCAAGAAGCTCAAGAACTTCCCCAAATATGTTTTGGTGTTCAAGTTTTTGGCAAGATGCAACACAAAGTCCGAGAACAAGGACAAAACACATTCGGCAGTCCCAAAAACAATTTCCAGCAAACGACTCAAGGACAATAAGGTATCTGACACTTTTTTTTTTTTTTTACTTTTGTGAGGCTGTTTTCACGACCCAAACAACAACAATAATCAACAAGAATTATACCACAATCTAAACAAAACTAGTAGCAATTGATGAACAAGAAAATCTGGACAGATTGCAACACAAGAACAAATCAATCTTAAGGTGCGACAAGAAGAGGCCAAAACCCTAGTTGCCACAATATGTTTTTTTTTTTGTTTTGTTTTGCGACTCCACAACTCTAACACAACTAGACCAGATTCACGGTTGAACTGTGGATAGAATACTTGTGCAAACACGATTAAAGAGGCGAACAGCAACTAAGAAAACAAACACGACAATGAAAATAAGCAAAACAAATTTCGGACTTGACAACAAGAAACCAACGACCCAACACAAACCCTAACACTGTCGCTACAAATTTTGGAGGACGAAAACAGATGCAAAAACAAGAAAAGGGGATATACGTGATACCTCTAACTAGTTCAGATTACCAACTGATGTGATCCTTGATCTACAGGAACCAAGGAGACGACGCGCGAAAGCAAACCTTAGACCTTAGAGGACACGTTACAAAGTTGATGAAATCGAACCCAAACTTGGACCACTCAAGAGCGGACTCGACGGTAGAGGATGCTACAATCAAGTGTGTGTACTTGATTGATAAGTCAAGAAACAACCTAGGATACGGTCCTTGATCAACTTGTTTCGAGACACGTAGCATGTTTGTCCAAGGATCTAGCGAGATTGTCCTACGCTTGGATTGCGGGTCTTAAAACCAACACGGACGACACGAGTTGGTTTAAGACGGTAGAACAACGACTCCAATCGAGGTGGTTACTCAAGTGGACAAGTCGGTAGAACAATCAAGGACAAGATGCAAGATTGCTCAATAACCCTTGCCAAAGCAAGTAGAAGGCTCGAATCTCTCTTAACAAGATGAATCGAAAATAATCAAACTTTATTGATGAAACGTCTACCCTAAAACCTTACAAAGCAAGCCTTTATATAGGCTAAAGGACTAATGAAAATCTAATGACTAAAGGAAAGGGAAAAGGGGTTCGGCCATCCTTGGACAAGGTGGGCCAAATCCATGACTCAACAAGCCTTACAACTAGTAACTAATCCAAACAATAACTTGACGGTTCAAGACTAAAAAAGGCCCACCAGGTGGCCGACTCCCTTTAGTTGGAAAAACTACAAAGACTAACTAGCGGGCTAGAGCCCAAACTAACAACCATCACTTGGCTCCTCGTGGGCTTGGATCAATGTGTAGGTAACTTGATTAACATCCTTTAAACCTTCAAGGTCCCGCCACCCATGCACACATCAGTCCCCTCCACTTGAGAAGGATTTGTCCTCAAATATGGATGGAAATGAATGACACGAACAAGGGTTGGTAGTATGAATCCTCAAATCGAACGCCACCACACATTGGCCCTCTTTGATTGAATGATACTCGCAGACGTCATGGTTATGATAATTCAGCTCACATGTCTCTTGGTCAGTTTGAAAATACCCACAACCCGCCAAGAGATGTCGCGCCCCATTTTTTAAATAAAGAAAAATAAAAGACGAGTTTAGGAAAATGGCTTTTGATTCAATTTTTGATTGGAAAATGAATTTTAAATTTAAAAAGAAAATGACAAACATGGGTCTAAATGGGACTTGAAAATACGACAATTTGACCTAAAGTATAGTTTAAAAGGGTTTTTTTGAATGAAAAATTTCTAGGCCAACTCCATGCAAGCTACGGAAAAAGTAAACTTTCTGTAATAAAGTCTTCGGCAACTCCTGAAATTTTTCTGCAATTTCCAGCTTTCAACTATGCAGGAAGACAGCTGTGAATCATGAACTCAAATGGAAATGCAGGCCTACCAACTACTTCCACAGGACTCAACCCAACACAAATCATGCAATAAGAACTTTCGGCAAGCTAAAATCCATTTTCCAGCAACTTTTTTTTTTTTTTGCAACTTCCAACAATGGGATTCAGGACATATGCGGCCAACAAAATTCAAACGAATGGCAATCTCTCGAACCAAAACAACACCTTATGCATCCTATCATCAAGACCCAACCATAAACTATGCATTCCCTAGAATTCTCCAACCCAGATTGCGCACAAAGACGAGCAAAGCAACAGCTGTGAACGAACAAACCCATCAGCTAAAACCTATAGAAAAGACCCCAAACTTCCGTCCCCAAAACTAGACCAAACCTACGGATTTCTCAGCCCCAACAGAAGTAAACCTTAGCCTTCTTCGAATAACAAAACCCAGACATGAAACCAGAGTGTCGGATGAAATGCAAAAGAAAAAAGACAGAGTTGACTATAGATTTTAGAAACAAAATGGTAAGAAAAGCAAGAGCCATCAGCCCTGGCTATACCCAAACATAGAAAAACGGCGAAAAAGAAACAACTTTAGCCTATGAAATGCACGAAAATGTAAGGAACTAGCAGAAATAATGATGCGAGACGCGGAAGCAACTTCGGATCTAGAGGAACACGATGAAGATTGGATGGAGTTGAACCTGAACTTGGACCACTCAAGAACAGATTTAACGGTAGAGGACGCCACAATCAAGTATGTGTGCTTGATTGATAAGTCAAGAACAGCCTAGGATCAACTCTAGGATGTTCAACTTAGCTTTCACAAGCTAAGGGAATTTGCCACAAGGAATGGACGAAATTCTGAAAATTTTATTCAATACTCTCAAAAACTGAATGTAACATGCGGCTTGAGGCTATTAATAGCCGTGACTAAGACCTAATAAACTGGAAAAATAACAAGGAAAGTTCGGCCAGCCCCTTGGGCCTTCACTTGACCGAAAGCTAGCCCAACTAACTATAGATCATAGGCCTCGGGTACTTAACTGCAGCTCAGCCCGCCGTTTGGAGCTTGAACACTTGCATCTTCAATTGTAAGCAGCATTTTAGTAGTCGTGCAAGGATGTTCCAACTCAATTCCTTCAATGCCCGGTTTCTCTTGGGTTTGGATGGCATGTACCAAGGCTTGGAGGGACTCCTTGAATCTCTTAACTCGTCCTCGTGTCACTGGGCCTTGGGGCACCTTCACAGGGTTTACTTGTACACTTTGGGCCTCGTGCTCAACCGCATCATTCCCCTCCTCTTGAAAAGGATTTGCCCTCAAATCGTACTCGTCCCCTGCAATAAATGGAATTAGATCAGCAACATTGAATGTAGCACTAACAGTATACTCACCAGGCAGATCTAAGCGGTATGCGTTGTCATTGATGCGCTCAATAACTTGAAAAGGCCCATCTCCTCGTGGTGACAGCTTGCTTTGCCATTGTTTTGGAAACCTCTCCTTGCGCAAATGTAACCAGACCCAATCACCTGGTTCAAAGACAAGCTTGCGCCTGTGCTTATTGGCTTGTTGGACATATTGGGCCGTCCTCCTCTCGATGTTGGTACGAACCTTGTCATGTAATGATCTCACGAATTCAGCTTTCTTCTTGCCATCTAAGTTCATATGCTCAGAAGAAGGTAATGGCAACAAATCTAAGGGAGTTAAGGGGTTCAAACCATACACAACTTCAAAAGGCGAGAATTGTGTAGCACTATGCACAGCCCTATTGTATGCAAACTCAACATGAGGTAGACACTCCTCCCATGACTTGATATTTTTCTTTATGATTGCACGTAGGAGTGTGGATAAAGTCCTATTGACTACCTCAGTTTGTCCGTCCGTTTGAGGATGACTAGAGGTAGAGAACAACAGTTTGGTTCCCAACCGACCCCATAAAGATTTCCAAAAATAGCTCAAAAACTTGACATCTCTATCAGATACTATAGTCCTAGGTATGCCATGCAAACGAACAACCTCTTTAAAGAATAAATCAGCAATGTGTAAAGCATCATCCGTCTTATGACATGCAATAAAGTGAGCCATTTTGGAGAACCTATCTACCACAACAAATTTCCCAAGAAAAGGTCTCAAAACATGGTTCATTAAACGCATGAAGGTACTAGGTGCATTAGTTAAACCAAATGGCATTACTAACCACTCGTATAGACCATGTTTAGTTTTGAAAGCGGTTTTCCACTCATCTCCCTCTTTCATTCTTATTTGGTGGTAACCACTTTTCAAATCAATTTTAGTAAATATAATGGCACCATGCAATTCATCTAACATATCATCTAACCTAGGGATAGGGTGACGATATTTTACCGTGATTGCATTGACTGCTCGACAGTCGGTGCACATTCTCCACGCTCCATCTTTCTTTGGCACGAGAATCACTGGTACAGCGCATGGACTTAGACTTTCTCTAGCCCAACCTTTCCTTAGCAATTCCTCCACTTGCCTTTGCAATTCCTTTGTTTCCTCAGGACCCATTCTATAGGCTGGTTTGTTAGGCAATGGTGCTCCAGGAATGAGATCGATTTGGTGCTCGATTCCCCTTAGCGGTAGTAGTCCATCAGGTACATCCTCAGGAAATATGTCCTCAAATTCCTGCAAGAGAGGTAACATAGTAGAAGGCAAGGAGTCAGTAGGTATGGATGAATTGACCAACTCTTCTTTGCACACAAGCATAAGTAAGAGTTGGTTGGAAGACAAAGCTCGCCTTACATCTTTGGCTTTTGCTAGCAAGCTTAGCTTCCCCTTATTTTCTTCTCTCATAGCCGACCCACTTGTTGCCTTTTTCTTTCCTAGGGTTTCGGCCCTGCTCTCTCCTTTTTCTTCCTCACTTTTCTCTCGCTTTTTCCTCTCAAGTTCTAGCTCATACTCCTTTTGGAGCCTCATTTGATCTTCATACACTTGTTTTGGGGTGAGAGGTACAAGTGTCACCTTTCTATTGCAATGAGTAAAGACATATTTATTAGCTCTTCCCTTGAATTCGACATCGCGATCATATTGCCAAGGCCGTCCAAGAATGAGGTGACTTGCTTGCATTGGCACGACATCACAAGTAACCTCGTCTTCATACTTGCCAATTCGGAATGGCACTTTTACTTGTCTAAACACACGGACTTCCCCTTCATTGTTCAACCATTGAAAGCGATAAGGTCTTGGATGTCTGATAACTTGGAGCCCTAGCATTTCTACCATGAGTAGACTAGCGACATTGGCACAACTCCCACTATCAATAACAACACTACACACCTTATCCTTGATATGACACCTTGTGTAGAAAAGGTTGTCCCGTTGTATCTCCATTTCCTCCTCTTTGGCGCGGGTAGTGAGGACCTTTCGAACCACTAGGCATCCAATCTCCTCATGCGTAGGTATCTCCTCACTCGATTCATTCTCTTCCTCTTCTAGAGGTGGTATCCCCTCGTACTCCTCTTCCTCATCTGATACAATTTCCCCATTTGGCAACATCAGCATGGTCCTTTGGCTGGGGCATTGAGAAGCGATGTGGCCAAATCCTTGACACTTAAAGCACTTGGTGTCTCGACCATGTGGTTGGGAAGCTGCATTATTAGCCTTAAAGTCAGGCTTGGGCGTCGCCTTGGAAGGGAGGCCATTCGGCCTTGGAGGGTAAGAAGGAGCTGCGGCCTTCTCCTCCCTTTTTGGTTGAGAAGTGCACCAATTTCCAGCTTGATAAGTAGTGCTTTGTCGTGCAGTACCCCTCCTCTTGAGGCGCCGTTCAATTGTAACCGCCTTCTCTAGCATTTCATTCATGTCGAGGTAGTGTTGGAGTTCCACTACTTCAGCAATCTCGGGCCTCAATCCATGTAGAAAATGAGCCATCGTGGCCTCTCCATCTTCACGCAAATCCGCCTTCATGATGGCCATTTCCATCTCCTTGTAATAATCCTCAACTGACATGGACCCTTGGTTGAGAGCTTGTAGCCGACGGTGTAGATCTCGACTATAGTAGCTCGGAACGAACCTTTTTCTCATCTGACTCCTCATTTCCTCCCAAGTTTCCACAGGTCTCTCGTGATTTCTCCTTCGGCTTAGTCTAAGTTGGTCCCACCAAATAGAGGCGTAGTCAGTGAATTCTACGGCTGCTAGTTTCACCTTTTGCTCCTCCGTATAGGTGTGGCATTCATAGACTAACTCAATTTTTCGTTCCCATTCCAAGTACGCCTCGGGATCCGACTTGCCTTGGAATGAGGGAATCTTGAGTTTGACACCTTTAATGGTGTCGTCTCCTCGACGTTGGAACCTTTGATCATTTTGGTACCTTACCTCAAATGCTTCCTCTTCATCGTTTGAGTATGCCGATTCTTTGCCCTTACTCGGGGTAGGTGGAGGTCTCGAGTTCTCCAACTGATCAATTCGATCATGCAATGGCTCAATTTCATTCTTAAGCAATCGTTTGAACTCCCTCATCATGGCTTCCAACTGTAATTTGATGTCCATGGTTTGTTCACCAACTCCACTAGACATATTTAGTCCACCTGCAAAACAAATAAACAAAACGAGTTCCTCTCTTTTTTTTTTATTTTTATTACGATGTATAGGTCACTCACACTCGTGTTTCACTCAAGTGTATCACTCTCTAATAATCTTACCAAGCAATTCCTTGGCTTGCTTGTTGCTTGAGTTGAACAAGCTAGGCGTCACCGCAATGTACGTTCTTGACTAGTCAACAGGTGACACACAAGCTAGTAGCAATAAAATGGAGTTGAATGACTGAAGACCTAGACACGACTCAAGACTTAGAATATAGCTGGACAATGACTAACGACGCAAAAGAAAGTAAGACAATTAACTTGAATGCTGAAATTTTGAAAATCCTAGAAAACTCTACCCGAAACCCAATTTTCTGGAATTTGTTGAGCTGCTGGTCCGTGGTCTTTTTGGTAAGGGTTTTGGAGTATTTTGGGTGGCCTTATGCTGCTCAAATAATGGGCAATCTACTACCTAAAACTCAGCCCAATCGGGTGTCACAATTGCTCCAACGGTTTTGGGAAAATTCAAGGATTCAAGATTCGAAAATTGGAAAGTTTGATCTGATTTGGACACTTGGGGTTGCCAAGGATTGGAAACCTTGGAGTTTGGTTAGATTTGGGAGTCCCAAGTGGTTCAAATTCGAAATTTTGGGGCTGGTCAGATTTGGAAGTCAGATTTTGCACCAAATTTGGTAAACTTGTAGGCTGTCAAGAATTGGAGGTTGTTCAGATTCGGAAGTCCAAGTTTGAATCAGATTTGGTGGGTTGAAGGTTGACCAAGACTAGGGCTGTTCAGATTTGGAAGTCCAAGTTTGAATCAGATTTGGTAAAACTTGAAGGCTGGTCAAGAATTGGAGGTTGTTCAGATTTGGAAGTCCAAGTTTGAATCAGATTTGGTAAAACTTGAAGTCTGGTAAAAAATTGGAAACTAGAGCCGTCATTCTTAGAATTTTTTTTTTGACTTCTGTTGGGGTGTTTTCACACAATATCAGCCTAGTTTAGACCAGAATTTCACAGCAATTAACGTAAACAACTTGGACAGATTTGGTTTCAAGATCAAAGTTCCATGAAAACAAGAACACGGTTGAAGGTTTATTTCAGGTTTCAAGACTGCCAAGATTAACCTCTTTGATCCAAGAAGCTCAAGACTTCCCCAATAAGGTTTTGATGTTCGAGTTTTGCAAAGCAACAACACAAAGGTTCAAGAAACAAGTGCAAACAGGTTCGGCTTCCCAGCAAATTAATTCCAGCAACGACTCAAGGGAATGACAATAAGGTATGCATCACAATAGTTTTTTTTTTTGGATTTAAACAGAACATAAACACAAGATAAAACTGGACAGAAAATTTCGGACAACAACTAAACAACAAAGACAGATTTCTGACAAGGAAACAACCAAGACAGATTTAGGACTTGACAAACCCGAGCACTTGAGCTACGAATTTAGAAGACTAAAACAGATCTAAAAACAATAAAAAAGGATATTCGTGATACCTCTAACCAGCTCTGATGCCAGCTGATGCGAGACGCGGAAGCAACTTCGGATCTAGAGGAACACGATGAAGATTGGATGGAGTTGAACCTGAACTTGGACCACTCAAGAACAGATTTAACGGTAGAGGACGCCACAATCAAGTATGTGTGCTTGATTGATAAGTCAAGAACAGCCTAGGATCAACTCTAGGATGTTCAACTTAGCTTTCACAAGCTAAGGGAATTTGCCACAAGGAATGGACGAAATTCTGAAAATTTTATTCAATACTCTTAAAAACTGAATGTAACATGCGGCTTGAGGCTATTAATTGCCGTGACTAAGACCTAATAAACTGGAAAAATAACAAGGAAAGTTCGGCCAGCCCCTTGGGCCTTCACTTGACCGAAAGCTAGCCCAACTAACTATAGATCATAGGCCTCGGGTACTTAACTGCAGCTCAGCCCGCCGTTTGGAGCTTGAACACTTGCATCTTCAATTGTAAGCAGCATTTTAGTAGTCGTGCAAGGATGTTCCAACTCAATTCCTTCAATGCCTGGTTTCTCTTGGGTTTGGATGGCACGTACCAAGGCTTGGAGGGACTCCTTGAATCTCTTAGCTCGTCCTCGTGTCACTGGGCCTTGGGGCACCTTCACAGGGTCTACTTGTACACTTTGGGCCTCGTGCTCAACCGCATAACCTTATGTGATTAAGTACAAAGTGGGGAAAACTAATGTTGTTGCTGATGCATTATCACGTCGGTACTCTTTGCTCACCTTAGGATTTGAATTAGTTAAAGAGTTATACACCAATGACCCAGATTTCTCAGGTATTTATGATTCTTGTGGTTCAGCAACTCAAGGTAAATTCTACATCCTTGATGGATTTCTTTTCTACCTCAATCGACTATGCATACCTAATTGCTCTATTCGCTCTTTACTAGTTAGGGAAGCACACGGAGGTGGCTTGATGGGACACTTTGGCGTGGCTAAAACCTTAGCTATCCTTCAAGAGCACTTCCATTGGCCAAGGATGAAACGAGATGTGGAGCGAATGGTGGCTAAATGCATTACTTGCAACAAAGCTAAGTCTAAACTTCAACCCTATGGCCTTTATAGTCCTTTACCTGTACCTAAGGAACCTTGGACCGACATTTCCATGGATTTTGTTTTAGGGTTGCCTAGGTCAAAGAGGGGAAATGATAGCATCTTTGTTATTGTTGATAGATTTTCAAAAATGGCACATTTTATACC
Source organism: Coffea arabica (assembly GCF_036785885.1). Classification (NCBI taxonomy): domain Eukaryota; kingdom Viridiplantae; phylum Streptophyta; class Magnoliopsida; order Gentianales; family Rubiaceae; genus Coffea; species Coffea arabica. Next base: position 41,496,841 of record NC_092320.1, on the reverse strand, counting down.
ATGTCACAAAACAGATGATGCATCGCACATTGCTGATTTGTTTTTCAAAGAAATCATTAGATTGCATGGCATGCCTAGGACAATTGTCTCTGATAGGGATGTCAAATTTTTGAGTTACTTTTGGAAAACTTTGTGGGGAAAATTGGGTACCAAATTGCTATTTTCTACTACTAGTCACCCACAAACTGATGGCCAAACTGAGGTTGTCAATCGTACACTATCTACACTCTTGCGTGCCATCATTAGAAAAAATATTAGAACCTGGGAAGAGTGTTTACCCCATGTTGAGTTTGCATACAATCGCACGGTGCATAGTTCTACTCATTTTTCACCATTTGAAATAGTCTATGGTTTTAACCCTTTAACACCACTAGACTTATCACCTTTACCTTCTTCTGAGCACATTAACATGGATGGTGCTAAACGAGCAGATTTTGTCAAGAAATTACACGAGCAGGTACGCCTAAACATTGAGCGAAGGATGGACCAAGTTGCTCAACGGGTTAACAAGGGACGCCAATGCGTTGTGTTTGAACCTGGTGACTGGGTGTGGTTACATCTACGCAAGGAAAGGTTCCCAGTCCAAAGGCGCAATAAATTACTTCCCCGAGGAGATGGGCCGTTCCAAGTCATCAAGCGCATCAATGACAATGCTTACAAACTGGACCTACTCGGTGAGTACAATGTGAGCGCTACATTCAATGTCTCTGATCTATCTCCTTTTCTTGCAGACGATGAAGCTGATTTGAGGACAAATCCTTTTGAAGAGGAGGAGGATGATACGAACCAAGAGACACCATTGCGAACTATTCGAGTTCCCCTAGGACCCGTAACTCGAGCACGAGCTAAGAAGATGAGGGAGGAACTCCAAGGACTTGTTCATGAGATACAAGACCAAGAAATTGTCCCCAAGGTCATTGAGGGGCTTGAGCATGAAGGAATGAAAGTCATCCATGTAGTGCACGTCAAAGAGAACCATGTGTGACCCTTCTCTAGTCACATTTGCTGATTTAGTTAAGTCATTGTAATAAGGGTTTAATGGTCCACAGCCTTGCTTTATTTACCTAAGCGATGACCTCATAAGGTTGTTTACCTAAGGGATGACCTCATAAGGTTTGGTCAAGCCTATAATTGTTAGTCTTAGTCAAGACCACAACTCTAGACTAGTTCCACATTTAGTTGTTCATCTCTATGTAAGGCTATAAATAGCCCACACTTCCAATGGTTTATGCATTCAATCAATAAATCAGATTTTGAGAGTTTTCTTGGTTTCTCCAAGGATTCTTGAATACCTTAGAATTTCTCTAGGTGTTCGTGACTTATCAATCTAGAATCGCACTAGGTTGTGGCGTCTTCTACCATTATACCAAGGTTCGTTAACCACGTGATTAACGGGTTGAGGTCATCCGCTTCAAACTTGGTGTCCTCTTGTCGATCCTGAAGCTAATCTTTTACGGGTTTCGTCACAAGGTTGGCGACGTTCGTATCACAAAGTATAGTTTAAAAAGGGTTTTTTTGAATGAAAAATGGAGTCGCCACTTGGTATAGAGTTAAGGTGTACCAAGTCACCAAAAAATGAATTTTTAAAGAAAAAGTAGAAAAACCCTTTTTAAGCGACTCCAAGTCCACGAAAATCAGAGAAAAAGATTCGGGAGTCACATTTGAAGAAAGGGAAGGCAAGGATAAAAATCCAAGGCACCCTTTCAACCTAGCCAAGGCTAGTTGCGCGATTTAGTCAAAGATTTTCTCATTTTAACCTAAAGATTTATCACATTTTGATGTACTATATGAATGCAAACCCTAGACCTAGGAGGGTGTCGGAGGGTCGAAATTTCTCTTTGAAGCTCAATTGGTGTCAATAACATTAATTGTGATGCCCAATAAAGACTCTTCGAAGAAGTCACGAATAATGCAAGTCATGAGACTCAAAAGAAAGAAAAAGTAAAGAAAAATAATAACATACCAATGTGTATGACCTAAAGGAATGCATCATAATGGGTGCGGGGGACTTATACTCGTGACTTTCAATGTTCCCTTTAATAGAGGGAATACGAGCGTGCTAAGGCTAAAGAGCCAAACTCGTCCATATCCCATACCCAAGGGGTTTTTCCTAGTCTAATCAAGCAAATGTACTAACTTAGGTCTAATGCTTAGATGAAATGCAAGTCTAATGTCATGTTTCATACAAAGGGGTAAGTAATATACATATAAGGGAAAATATGGGGGAAGGGATATACGTATAAGGAGGGATGTCATGCAAAAAATGATAAAAGATCCTAGAAAGTGAAAATATGCATGAGATGAAGTGATTCACACAAACATGATCTAACGCGTAGACGGTCCCTAAAGGTCTAGCATTGGACTAGCCCTTTACTAATGCTCTCTCGCAAGCATTGGACTTGCAAGAGCTCGAGGGGAAGACCATGACTAGCATCGGACTAGCCACGATTGTATCGTACATTTGCATTCACCATATATACACAAGTAAATGGGCATAGTAAAGCAAGTAAGCATGTGAGCACGTAATTCACATAACACGTAAGCATGCATATCTAGATGCAAAACCTAAGAAAGCGGTAACACATAGCACATAGTCATGCAAATCACACAAGTAAGAAATAAAGCAAATAAAGACCCTAACTATTACATTTGAGGGGGAGAGGCCTACTACAATCTAAAGGGAGAAATGAAAATAAATGATTAAAATAAACCTAACTATTACAATTGTGGCATTCAAGTGCCTTTCAAATGATCGAAATTGAACTAAAATAAATATACAAAACTAAAGCCAATAAAGCAAATAAATAAATAAACATTCAAGAGACATGCAATTAAACACGTAAAGTCACATAGGGCACGTAGGGTCAAATAAAGTAAGAAATAAGGGATAGGGTGTACCTCCCTTGAGTTGGGGCCCTAATGGAGTGAAATTACTTATTTGCTCTCCAAAATAAAAGAAAAGGGTCAAGGCATCAATTTAATTAACAAAATAATCACAAAAAATGGAAATAAACATGAAATTGAATCACTCAAAGCATTCAAATAGACTAAACAACTCATACTCATCAAATTGAAACAAACAAGGACCCAATTGAAACAATTAAAGAAGTTAAAGGGGCCAATTTGATTGATTTTTCCAATTTTCTGGTTCATAGTAGAATTAAACACAAATTAAGGGGTAAAAATAAGATTTTTTAGAACATTTCCCATGCAAATGCATGCAAATTGCCACGACCCAGGTTCTGCAACAACCAAATCAATTTTCAGCATGCTTCATCTATGATTTCACTCGCAAGCTTCTTTCACAAACCTTCGGCAAGCAAAACTTTGAACTAACTCTAATCAAAACATGACTAAACACCTCATGGCAAGGCAATTCTTAGAAAGTTTTTTTTCATGCAAGTTAACTGAGAAATAAACCTCTGCAACTACTTCAGAAATTTTGCTTTTCTTCCGCACCTATTCTCAAGCAATTTCCTTATGCAATTTAGACACATTCATGCAAGCAAACCAAGAAGGAACATGATTGAATTGTTATCTAGACAAAATACCAGAGCTTGGAACCGAAAAGAAAGAACAAACAAAAGAATAAAACTGTGAAATATTGAGTTCGACAGGCTGGTGTATATTTTCCAGCAAATATTTGGACATGTTTCAAGTGTTTTTTGGACCCAACCATGCAAACTCAACACCACTCCTCCAATTTCCTTTTTCAAAACAAGATTAACTAGCACATTAGGTGACAAAACTCACTTGATGAGCCGTTGCGGAGAAGAAAACAGCAAAGACATAAGAATGAATGCAGCAGCTTTTTCTACTTCGGCCTAGATATGTTTGTGCGTGAGAACTCTAACAAACTCTACTAATTTGACAACCCAAACCGAAATGCAAGGATTCATACATACAAAACCAGAATGGAAAAGATTTCTAGGCCAACTCCATGCAAGCTACGGAAAAAGTAAACTTTCTGCAATAAAGTCTTTCGGCAACTCCTGAAATTTTTCTGCAATTTCCAGCTTTCAACTATGCAGGAAGATAGCCGTGAATCATGTTCTCAAATGGAAATGCAGGCCTACCAACTACTTCCACAGGACTCAACCCAACACAAATCATGCAATAAGAACTTTCGGCAAGCTAAAATCCATTTTCCAGCAACTTTTTTTTTTTTTTTTTGCAACTTCAAACAATGGGAGCAAAATTCAAACGAATGGCAATCTCTTGAACCAAAACAACACCTTATGCATCCTATCATCAAGACCCAACCATAAACTATGCATTCCCTAGAATTCTCCAACCCAGATTGCGCACAAAGACAAGCAAAGCAACAGCTGTGAACTCTCACAAACCCATCAGCTAAAACCTATAGAAAAGACCCCAAACTTCCGTCCCCAAAACTAGACCAAACCTAAGGATTTCTCAGCCCCAACAGAAGTAAACCTTAGCCTTCTTCGAATAACTAAACCCAGACATGAAACCAGAGTGTCGGATGAAATGCAAAAGAAAAAAGACAGAGTTGACTCTAGATTTTAGAAACAAAATGGTAAGAAAAGCAAGAGCCATCAGCCCTGGCTATACCCAAACACAGAAAAACAGCGAAAAAGAAACAACTCTAGCCTATGAAATGCACGAAAACTTAAGGAACTAGCAGAAATAAATTACCTCTCTCGACCCTTGGCTACACTCATGGATTCACACATGGTAGCAAATATGACAAGAAGCATCACAGAGCAATTTCAACCTTCTGATACAGATCTAACAACATATACATAGAAAAAAAAACACAAAGAAACTTCTTTTTTTCCAGATATTTCCTCCCTTCCCTTCTTGCTTTGATTCCTTTCCAGCGGCCTTTCCTCTTTCTTGCTACTGCCTGAAACTCTTTGCTTCTCTGTGGATTTTTTCTCTTCCGTCCGTTGCTCTTCTTTCTCTCTGGTTTCCTCGGAAACTGTAGCCTTTCCTTTTGCTTTCGTTCGCTTCCCTTTTCTCCTTCCTTGTTTCTTTTATTTCTGTTCTGCCCGTCCGCCGCCCCCTTTACTTTCTCTTCTATTCTCTTGTTCTCTCGCAATCTTCAGCTGCCCCCTCTAGCCGTTGTTTTTCTTTCTCTCTCTTGCCTCTCTTGTTTCCTCACTCAACCAGCCGCCAACTCTCTTGGTTCATCAGCCCTCCAGACCCTCTGCTCCCAACCGTCAGTCCTCTTTTTCTGCCGTCCAAACTCTCCCTTTTATATCCAATGGCAAACCCTAAATCCTCATCTGAAGGGCTCCCCAAGAATCCTCAACTCTTGCCTTTTTTTTAGCCATCGGATCCTTTCCCTTCTAGATTACTTCCGCATGCATCTTTTTTTTTTTTTTAAACAAAGCTGATTTGATGCTAAAATGTCTTAAAAAAATAAAAATAAAAATAAGAGAAATAAATAATACCTAATATAAAAAAATAAAAATAAAAATAAAAATAAATTAAAAAAATTTGGTGTCTACAAGAAACTCATGACGTTACTCTAATGACTCCTCGTCGATAACGCATATAGCTTTGGTTCTATGATGGAATGTAGAATGTATGGTGCATTGGCAGCAAGGTGACATCTCCTTGAATCCTCCAAAATGCAGCAGATAGAATGAAGACCACTTGTTGCACGATGGTCAGAAGGTGTAAGACAAGATTCAAGTGCAAGAGCTCCCTTTGAAATTTCATCACTCCTCCCAACAAGCAAAGTAGGCTCATGGGTGAAGTTAAATACCAGTGGATCGTAAAGGGATACAACACTTAAGAGCCAAACTTCCTGAAAACTCTGATAGTCACCAATGGGGTATAGGGATGGGGCATGCCATGATCAACTCAACCTCTTCTTGCTTAACCTGCAACAAAGCAACTACACTCGAAGGCAATGCCTTGTCGAGTTCATCAGCATGCAAGAGCACATGTTTACGGAGCACAAGTGACAAAGGCTGATTAGATTGCACAACTTTCCTATCGTCCTTAGCCTTTATTATCATGTTTTGTTTCCTAGTGTTTGTCTTAACTAATGTTTGTTCATTTGTAACACTAGTAACGTCATTCTTCCTTTGGGTCGGTTGCTCAAATGCAGAGGTCGAACAATTTCCAGATTCGGCCCCTTGTTGTTTTCTTCTTTGACGGTCTAAGTCACATTCTCTTTGCAATTTAAGTTGGTCCTCGTACACTTGTGATGGTGTGAGAGGAGTTAAGGCCATTCATTTACCATTGTGCAAAAGAGTATATTTGTTAGACCTACCATCAAAAGTAACATGCTTATCAAATTGCCATGGCCTTCCTAGTATCACATGAGTAGCATGCATGGGTACAAGATCGCACATGACTTCATCACAGTACTGACCAATCGAGAAAGGAAGGTGTACCTACTTGTAGACTCGGGTTTCGCCATTTTCACTTAACCCTTGAAGTCGATAGGGATGCGGGTGTCTAGTTGTAGGTAGCTCTAAGCTCTCAACCATGACCAAACTTGCTACATTAGTACAACTTCCGCCGTCGATGATGAGACTACACACCTTGTCGTTTATTTTACACCTAGTGTAAAACACATTTTCACGCTATAATTGCTCATCCTCCTTAACACGAGCAGTTAGCACTCTCTTTGCGACCAAACAACCAATATCACCCTGGGTTGGCGAACATTCTTCCTCGGTCGAGTCAATTTCCAAGCTCTTCTCCTTGGTCAACCCGGGCATCTCCTCACAATCGTCGTCATCCGACACTATATCGCCGTTGTGAGAGATAAGCATTACCCGTTGATTTGGACACTGAGATTGTATATGGCCGAATTCTTGACATTTGAAGCACTTAATGTCCCTACTCCTAGGCTTAGGAGTTTTTTGAGGAGACTTGGAAATGGACCTAGCAGCATCAACAAACTTATTAGGGGTAGAGTTGGAACTTCGGTCAGGGACGTTACCTTGAGTTCGCTAGAAGCAGGTGGTGTGGCCGAGAAACCCACTTCGTGTGATGTCTTCCTCGGTTGACTTCCTTTCCACACACTCGGGCTTGGAGTGGTGTATGGTCGACCACTTCTCCTCAATTTCGTTCCCCTTTCGGCCTTGATGGCTAACTCAAGAAGGTCATGCATGTCCAAGTAAGGTTGGAACTCTAAGGCCTCTTGGAGGTCAGGGTTGAGACCTCTAAGGAATCTTACCATCGTGGCCTCATTGTCCTCTTGAATGTTGGCCCTCATCATGGCCATTTCGATCTCTTTGTAGTAATCCTCCACACTCATGTTACCTTGAATGAGGGTTTGAAGTTTAGAGTGGAGATCAAAGGCCTCTTGGAGGTCAGGGTTGAGACCTCTAAGGAACCTTGCCATCGTGGCCTCATTGTCCTCTTGAATGTTGGCCCTCATCATGGCCATCTCGATCTTTTTGTAGTAGTCCTCCACACATATGTTACCTTGAGTGAGGGTTTGAAGTTTAGAGTAGAGATCGCGATTGTAGTAGCTAGGAACAAATCACTTGCGCATTAGTGCCTTGAGTTCTCGCCAAGTCTAGACTCGTGGTTCTCCCACCCTCCTCCTATGGGTCCTTACTTGGTCCCACCAGACTAGGACGTAGTCGGTGAACTCAACGGCGGCAACTTTTACCTTTTGTTCCTCACTATAATCGTAGCAATTGAAGACCATCTTGATGCGGCCTTCCCATTCCAAGTAAGCTTCAGGGTCACTTTTGCCTTTGAACGCGGGCACTTGAATTTTAAGGCCCTTGAGTTCGTTCTTAGACGTGTCCCCTCTAGGCTTCTCGGGTCGTTCCTCATTCTCACTAGCAGAGTAGCCCTCGCTATTTGCCTCTTTGGTGCCATGGTTACTCCGGTTGTGAGACCTTGAACGGGAGCCTCGCGTGAAACTCTTGGATAGCTCGTCAAACTGCGAGTGCAGCTTCTCTATTTGTTGCTCACTGATTCGCCTGAGCTCGCTCTTCATGGCGGTGAACATCAATGAGTAGTCTGTGGTTGGGTGTTGTTGCTCCATGTCCCTCTTTATGCCCTGCAAAAGGTTAGTAACACGAAAAATAATGCAAGTATATCCTCACTTCACTCCCTTAGTGTATCACTCTCTCTCGTGTTTTATCACTCAAAACACTCTTTAAAGATCTTTACCCGATACCTTTACCTGTTCGTTTAGGTAGGTGAGAAATGCTGCTCAAGTCCCAAAAATTGTCACCAATTTTTTTCACAAGAGTAACCAAGAATGTAAAACACAAATGGAATGCAATTTAAGGTGGAAATGGCAGTTTTGGGAGGACTCTAGTGGCGGACAGCAAGGGGAAAAGCGCTAATGTGAACAAAAAGAAAGAAAACCCTAGCTTCCTATAATGTAGGAGTGAGTTTCGGAAATTTAGTAGAGAATGTAGGAGAGTGTCCTAAAATATAGGAGAGAATATAGGATAGTGTCCAAGTGAAAACAAAGAGGGTATCTGTGAGAACCCGTAAATTTCTTAATTTCTAGGCCTTATTTTATTTATTTGCACGCCTTTTATGCATTTTCTTTATTAGGAAAATTTTCTAAATAATTTTTATGAGTGAATATAGTTTTTAGATGATTTTCCTACTATCGGTTAGGTTTTGAGAAATTAAGAGCGTATACCGGACGTGGGACCTGCTAGTGCGGAAAGTTCGGAAAAATTCGGCCAACTAGGTTAAGTTTTGGATACTGGGTTTAAATTATCGGGTGTTATGAGATAATTAGAGGTTGTTATGTGGATTGGTGTGAGAGGAAACAAAGAGATATGTATGCATTAAATAGGGTGACAAGTGTCACCATATGGTTGGTTGTACTTTATGACTACTATTCATTTTCTTACCAATTGACCAAATAAATCAAAAAATTACCAAAAATTCACCATTTTTCTCCTCATCTTGGCCGGCCACTTCAAGCAAAGAGAAAGGGAAAAGCTAGCTCTTCCAAATTCTTGCCTCCATCTTGCTCAAATTCAACTAATCAACCATTTGATCTTGCATTTGTTCCATAAAACCTCTTCACTCAGTGTTTGTGAGGTGTTTGGTGAAGTTGTTTGGAAAGCTAAGGTGACTAGTTGCTCTCTCTCTTGTGTTGCTAAGGTGAGTTGTGAAGGAACCTCTCTCCTCCACCTAATGATGTTTAATCCATGATCTGTGGTAGTCTAGGATGTAATTTTGTAGATTATATCTTGATTTTTGGTTGAATTGGTGAAGTTTTATAATTATTGGTGATTTTTCTGTTTTCATATGATTCTTATAATGTGGTCATGTATGATGATTAGGAAAGATAATTAAGGAAACTAGAAGGTGGAAAAAGTGGTTAATTGCAGAAAATTTCTGTTTTGGAAGAAAAATTGAAAGTTAGGGTTTCATTATTTACATTCTGCCCGACATAGTACCTCATAGTTAGAGGCCGAATTGGCCTTGGGTTAAAGCATGAAAGTTGTAGGGAATGATATTTTAGAGATGCCTCCAAAATTTCAGGCCAACCGGAGTAGCGTAACCTATGAAAAGACCGAAATACCCCTGCTGCCCTGGTTTCACCCGAACTTGAGAATTGCTTCTGTAATTGGTTATTTTGGCTGGGAATACTTCTGATTTGGTTGTTGAGGTCTTCTGAGGAAATGTATCCTGATGTCTTAGCTTTCGGATGGCTTTGGAATCACTTGATTTGGACTTAGGTAGCCTGAATTATAGTTCGTTAACCAGAATGTGGTTTGTCCACCTGTTTTTGCGGTTCTGGTTTAGTATCTTGCATTTTTGACCTAGTTGTGCTATGAACTGGACTGAGTGACCTTCTACAATATTGTAGCTCTATCTCTTAGCTTCAAAACGGTGTATACTTACACCTCCATCCGATAATCGTAGTGCCATTGGTGCCAAAACCGCAAAATGACGTCAAAAACTATTTTTTTGGATTAGAGCTTAATTCCATTTCCGAATTTTTCTGGTTTACTCTAGTGCTTATACATTCTTATGGAACCCTATTTGGTGGTATTTGGAATTGGTTTATGACTTGTAATCGAGTCTTATTGTGCTTGTTTGAATATTTTAGGGTGTGACGGTGATTAAAGACGCTCTTTGGGCGAAAGTTTATGAAATTTCACTTGCTTGCCTGGTGAGTGTACTACTCACTTGTTGTTTATAATGTGGCTTTGGTATATGTGAACTTGATGCCTTGAAGGCTTATTTGCTCCGTTGAAATTGATTTAAGTGAGGGTGTACTTGATCGCCCTCACCCATTTGGTATCTCATATGACTGTCTACTATTTCACTGTAATGATTGAATGATACATGAAATACTGAATTTAATTCATGAATTGGGTGTCGCTTGGACGAGTATCCAACGACCCTTACTGATACTACTGAGCTCAAACCCCATTGGTAGTCGATTGAATCGAGCCAGCGAGGGCTTGGTCATGAAGGTCGACGAGCCATGGGGACTGTTATATGGAATCTTGTAGTAGTGAGACTCTTGATTCCGGTATACTCGAGTATTACCAAATTTTACTGTTTGGAGTTCGGGCCCGGTAGGGGTATGTTGGGTGGAAGGAATGGAAGTAAAGTGGAGCCTACGGTTGGTTACTTTGTAAACATTGACGGAGGGTCAATGAAGTCCGATCAAGTATACGAGCGAGGAAAGGGGCTCTTGAGAGCCGTCCGTATCCTTTTACCATCTTGTTAATGTGTGATCTTGGTTTATTTCTTTCTTGACCGCTTTATGCTTATGTGACTTGGTTGCTTATGTGATAGTATACCACTGGGCGTAAGCTCACTCTGTTCCTTTTGTTTTCCTTACAGGAAAATAAATACTTTTGAACTGAATTTGATAGTTGGTTGCCGAATTGAACTTGATGTACATAGCTTTTGTATAGCTCATTGATTGAAACCCTAAATGTACTTTTGGGTCTGATTTCTCTTTTGATTTGGCAAACCGTATATGTATAAACTTATGGGATAATTTTGTATGCCATTTTGGTTTGTAAATGTTGAATTTCAAGATGTGTATGTTTGCGTGATGTTTGGCCGGATTTTGACGTGGCCGGTACTATTCATGACCGGCTCCAATTTTCATTTTTTTTTATTTTGTGATTTTGACTGGTTTACACGCGTTAGTATGTTCTGAAACGTATTAGATCGATGTGAACTGAACCGTTGGTTCGCCTTAGGGGAAGGTGGAGCTGTCACAGTATCCAAGTGTTTTACTTAATTTCCTAAATTTATTTGGAAAACAAGTTGGTTTTGGAAACTCTTTAGAAACCCTTTCTTGCACAACCTTTAGAAACTTCCAAATCCCTCTCCAAGTAGACTTGCAAATCAGATTTGGTTTCTACCTATGCCAACCGAAAATTTCCAGATTTTTTCCTCCTTCCAAATCACTTTACCAATGTCGGTTGGGACTCTATAAAGTTCCCCAAGGCAGCCGCACTCTCTTTCACCAACACAATTCAGATTCGGCTTCAAGAAACAAGGCAATTGGTCTCTTTCTCCCTTGTACGACACACAAACAGTTTCGCCCCTTTGGTGCAAGAAAATGGCGTCTCAAGACGATGGGAGCAATGTCACTCAAGCCTCCCCCCAACGGGCTGCTCAAGAATCCTCCAAGAAATTTATTCCCAAACCAAGAAAGCCTTTCACCACCTCTGGGGAGTATAGGAAATTGTTTATTCGAAGAGAGGTTCAAGTTTTCAAGAAACAAGGTGGTCAAGAAATTCAAGAACCTCGAAGGGTGGTTCAAGTTATCAAGGCACAAGGTGATCAAGAATTGCAAGCGGTAGGCCAAAACTTTTGAGTTTCTTTCCTTTTTGTTCGAATTTTGCTGTTTGGGGGTACAAGCACGATGTAAGAGACTGATTTGGCAATAAAATTCGGCTTCCTTTTGCTTCTTCTTGTGCCACCCAAATGCTCTTCTTTCTTTTCTTTTCGTTTCTTTTTTTTTTTTGACTTAAAGAACAACTCAAAGACTTGGCTGAATGAGTAAAAATTCTAGCAATCTGGTTGGCTCTCCAATGCACTCCTTCAATCCTCCAAGAACTAGCAAGATATGTTTCAAGGTTTGAAGAACTTCAAGGTAGTAACCAAGAACTTCAAGAACCTTAAAATCTTGTAGATTCTCTTCGAGATTCTCAACCCCAACAAGCTTTTAACCAAAACCAGATTAGAAAAATTAAACAAAACAATTTGGATAACCGAAATAAACTTGGACAGAATTGAAGATAAGAACCCTAGCGCAAAACACAAACCCTAGCCACGCAAGAGGCCCTGGCCGCACAAGAAACCCTAGCGGCTGTTTTTTTTTTTTTTTTGAACACGGGCAGATCATAGACAACAACAATGCCCAAGTGGACAGGAATTGGTCTCATGAAATTCGCTCAAGTTCCGGGCAGATTGCAGCTTAATGCACGTAGCAAGGCAAACCCTAGTTGCCGCTGCTATGTTTGCTCTTTTTTCTTGCGGGTCACGGCACAACTCCTTTGGCCAGTGACTACGGACACAAGGCAGCAAGACACGACCAGAATTTTCCACACACAAACGCGGACAGAAATTGACGTCAATGAGGAGCCAAGCTGCGGACAGATTCATGACACACGGGGACACAAACGACGGACTGACTCTATGGCAACAAGCTAACCACACACACGGACAGTTTATGCATGAACAACGAAGAGACAATAACCCAACAGATTTGACGCAACAAAAGGACATAGGTGCTGCCAAATTGCAAGCAACTAACGACGCAACACAACAAGCAAGTTGCGGCCAGATTGAGTTGAGAACTTTGACAAGAAACTACACGGACAGGTTTCTAATTTTTTTTTGAGACAATGCAGTGGACACAAAGGAAAACTAATGATAAACAAAGACAAAACAATGGATATAACGAAAGATACCTCCACCCAAGCTCTGATACCAACTGATACGGTCCTCGATCAACTTGTTTTGAGACACGTAACACATTTGCCCAAGGATCTAGCGAGGTTGTCCTACGCTTGGATTGCGGGTCCTAAAATCAACACGGACGACACGAGTTGGTTTAAGCCAGTAGAACGACGACTCCAATCGAGATGGTTACTCAAGTGGATAGGTCAGTAGAACAATCAAGGACAAGATGCAAGATTGCTTAATAACCCTTGCCAAAGCAAGTAGAAGGCTCGAATCTCTCTTAACAAGAAGAATAAAAAATAATCAAACTTTATTGATAAAATGTCATCCCTAAAACCTTACAAAGCAAGCCTTTATATAGGCTAAGGGACTAATGAAAACCTAATGACTAGAGGAAAGGGAAAGGGGGTTCAACCATCCTTGGACAAGGTGGGCCGAATCCATGGCTCAACAAGCCTTACTACTAGTAACTAATCCAAACAATAACTTGATGGTTCAAGACTAAAAAAGGCCCACCAGGTGGCCGACTCCCTTTAATTGGAAAAACTACAAAGACTAACTAGCGGGCTAGAGCCCAAACTAACAACCATCACTTGGCTCCTCGTGGGCTTGGATCAATGTGTAGGTAACTTGATTAACATCCTTTAAACCTTCAAGGTCCCGCCACCCGTGTGACAGCCCCACCTCACCCTAAGGCGAACCAAAGGGTACAGCGGACCGCCTGCCCAGCTGTCGCCAGGACTACGGAGTCGAATTACACAAATCCGATATTACGCGAGATAGGACCCAAAAGAATTGAACGACTGAAGACCGCCAAGCTTACAAGTAACTTACCAAAATCACATGGGAAAAACACTTTCATATGTACATGTCGCTAGGTTTACAATACAAGTGGAACCAGTGAAATGAAATACATTTGGAGTTTGTTCACTCTCGAGGAGCTATACAAAAGAACAAAAGATTATCTAACTAGCTCAACTCGCTTCTCAAAATCATGATTTCCAAAAGAGGTTCCTGTAAGGAAAACAAAGATAACGAGGAGGGGGTGAGCTTACGCCCAATGAGGTACCAAACATGTAGCAGAAAAATCATGGCATTTCACGTTATACAAATCAGATACACATGCTCGCTATAAAGTAAGACAGGTAAACACAAGAACTCAAATAGGGAGGATACAGGTGGCTCTCAGGAGCCAGCTTTCCAGCGCAGTACTTGATCCAAGCCGGTTGACTCATCGTCAACGTATATAGAACCAACACGTCCGTAGACCCACTTTACACCAAATTCCGTCCGCCAAACACCCCTTTACCGGGCCCGCTCACCTCAACAGAAACAGAAATGGTAATACTCGAGTATACCGGAATCAAGGGTCTCAATACCCAAAGATTCCAAAACAGACTACCGTGGTTCGTTATCTAATCGTCCAGGCCCTTGCCGACCCGACTCGAATAACTTAGCCACAGGATTTGAGCTCATAGGTCACAGAAAGGTCGTTGATTACAAGTTTCCAAACGACGTCCGAACAGATACAGATACAGATACAGATATCAAATACAGATACAGATTCAGATTGACACCAAAATTGGCATATGAACAGACAAGAGAACGAGTGTGATAAAGTACACCCTCGTCTCACACAAATTAAACAGATTGCAGAGTAGAAATCAAGTTAAACAGCAATGGAGGGGAGTGGTACACTCACCGGTTCAAGTGCAGATACCTCAAAAGTTTTCACTTCGGATTGGCTTTAATCTCCAAGAAACCCTAAATAATCAAAGTAAACCAATTGAAGGTTTCACATCCAGAATCGAGTAAACAAAATGCACATGTGAGGCTCGACTACTAGTCATATGCCTCGCCAAATAATTACTAATGCAAGGGTACAAAACATGATTTTTGAGAACAAAAAGGTAACATGAAGACCTAGGTTCAACAACCCAAAAGCCATTCATTTCTATCACAAGCCAATTCAAACTTAAAGGAACCAATCGGCCTAGAAAAATTGGACAGCATTTCCCCTAAATTTGCTTACTTTTCCAGCCGTCATGGCTTCATTATTGTCCTCAGCCAGTCCCAAAGTCACACATAACATAAGTTCATTCAATAGCCGTTTAGTAGGCTCCAAGTAGTACAAGTACAACTCAAGCTAGGGAAAAGTCCGAAAATGAAAGTTAAGCCCTAAAATATTCAAATAAGCACAATAAGACTCAATTACAAGTCATAAACCAATGCCGAATACTACCGAAATAGGGTTCCATAAGCATATGTAAGCATTAGAGGAAACCAGAAAATCCGGAAATGGAGTTAGCTTTAACCCTGAAAAAAAAATAGTTTTTTGACCTCATTTTGCGGTAATGGCACCAAAGGCACTACGATTATCGGATGAAGGTAAAAGACCCGCCGTTTCGAAGCTAAGAGATAGGGCTACAATGTTTCAGAAGACAACTTTGTCCATTTTTGAGTGTAACAAGGTCATAAATGCAAGAAACTACATCAAAAACGTAAAACAGATTCACCAAAACGCATTCTAGCGGAAACATCATAACTCAGGCTCTCCAAGTCCAAATCCAGAAATTCCAAAACTAGCTAAAAGCTAAGAAATAGGGCTAAATTTCATCAGAAGGCCTCAACAACCAATTCGGAAGCAATTCCAGCCAAAACAACCAATTACAGGCGCAATTCTTACATTCGGGTAAAACCAGAATAGCAAAAGTAATTTCGACTTTTCTCAATCTACACTACTCCGATTGACCTGAAATTTTGTAGGCACCTCTAAAATATCATTCCCTACAATTTTTATGTTTTAAGCCAAGGCCAATTCGGCCTCTAACTAGGAGCTAAAAATTCAGGCAGAATGCTCCCACAATAACCCTAATTTTCTGAAATTTCTTCCAAACCAGAAATTGGTTGCAATTAATCACTTTTTCCACCTCCTAGAGTCATTATATACCAATTCCAATCATCATAGATAGCCACACAATCATGCTTATATTAAAACAGAAAAATCTCCAAAAATAATAAAACTTCATCACTTCAACCACAAATCAAGAAATAATCCATAATATTGCATCTCATACCACCACTAATCATGATTTAAGCATCAATTAAGGGAGGAGAGGGGTTCATCCACTAGTAAAACAAGAGGGAGAGCAACTTGTCACCTTAGCTTCCCAAACAACTCCACCAAACAACTCACAAACACTAAGTGAAGAGGTTTTATGGAGTAAAACTAAAATTAAACGGTTAAAAGTGAAGATTAAGCAAGCTTGGAGCAAAGAAATTGGAGAGCTTTTCTTCCCTTATCGCTTGAAGGTGGCCGGCCATATGAAGCTCAGAAATGAAGATATTTTGGTCAATTTTTGAAGTTATTATGGTAAATGGTAAAAGGTTGAATAGTAAGTCAAAACAAGATTTAATCATATGGTGACACATGTCACCTTCATTAAATGTATGCCTAACTTTTGTGCCTCTCTTACAACAATCCACTTGGCAACCTCTAGATATCTCATAACACCTGGTAAATTAATTCCAGTATCCAAAACTTAACCTAGTTGGCCGAATTTTACCGAACTTTCCGCACTAGCGGGTCCCACGTCCAATATACGCTCTTAATTTCTCAAAAACTAACCGATACTAGAAAAATCATTTAAAAGCTATATTTATTCATAAAATTTATTTGCACAATTTTTCGAATAAAGAAAAGGTGGAAAAATGTATAATTAAAAGAAATTAAAACCTAGAAATTAAGAAAATTACGGGTCCTCACACTCTCTCCCCCTTAAAGAAATTTCATCCTCGAAATTTTCTTATCAGCGGAATCCATCAAATCTAAGGTACCCAACGGATCGTGCCTTCTACGTCCTCAGACGAGTCAAGGACCTGATGATGCTCCAGGGAATATACTCGAGCCGGTACTTTCGCTCCAGTCCCTTCTCCTTTCGACTGTCCAGGGTTGGTCTTGGCTGGTTGCTGAGAGTTAGTCTTGGTTGATGGCGAAGTCCCTCTCCGCTCGCCCAGGCGAGCTGGACAGTTAGCAATCCGATGTTCAGCGCTTCCACAGCGCAAGCATTTTCCTTCTTTCTTCCAGCAATTGGTTTCAGTATGATTTGGCCCTCCACAATATCCACAGGAACCACGAGTAGCAGAGACTGATCCCCCCTGTGGAACACCACCTGTCACCCCCGGTAGCCGTACTTCCCCATTTCCCTTTCGAACTTTAGGGATTGTACTATTATCCGCTTGTTCTGAGCTGCTCCCCGGAAAGCCCCTTTTTCTTGCTTGGAAGTTTCTAACTTATAACCTTGCAGTTTCAACGCGCTGGGCCTTCTCCACCGCATCACTAAGGGCATTAAGTTGGGCTACCGCCAGATCCTTTTGAATTTCAACATTTAATCCCTGGATGAATCGCCTTATCCGTCTTTATTCAGTTACAATCAGTTCGGGCGCAAACTTAGACAACCGAGTGAATTGACTCTCATACTCGGCTCCGGTCTGAGTTCCTTGGCGAAGCCGAATAAATTCATCTTCCTTCTTTTCTTGGATTAGAGGAGGGAAAAACTTGGCATTAAATTCCCTCATAAAGTTCGCCCACGTCCTCGGGGTTTGTTCTCTTTCCCATTTCATTCGAATGACATTCCACCAGGAACGGGCGGCTCCCTCTAGTTGAAAGACAGCAAATGTTACCTGTCTCTCCTCGGTATAGTGTAAGGCAGCGAAAATATCGATCATCTTCTCCAGCCACTTCTCAGCTACGTCAGGATCAGGGCCTCCAAGAAATTTGGGTGGGGAGAACTTCTGGAATCTCTCAAGGGCTCTATCGTCGCCCTCTATGTGATTACCAGGATTCTCAGGGTTGGGGTTAGGGTTTTGACCATGTTGGTGCACCACTTGGGCTAGCAAATCAGCCATTTGCTGCATGGCAGCAGCTATTTGGACATTGGGGTCAACCCTAGGTTCAGGGTTTGGTTCATATGAGGTTTCTCCAGTGCGCCTCTCAGATATAGGTTGCCTAATTCCACGCCCGCGGCCCCGTCCACTACGAGTGCCTTCCATTGGTCTAATAAATCTAGGGTCGAAGCGGGAATATAATATTAAACATAGGTAGGCAAAAGCAAGTAGCAAAAAGTACGCACAGATCAAAAGTATACATATATAACATAACTGTATCAAACAAGCCACACAGTAGCAATCAATTAGATACAAATCCATGAAAGTAGCGGGGTTATCCAAAAGTACTATAGACACACTAGGTCACAAGTACAAGAATAACTAACGAAAAGCTTTTGCCCTCTAGGGCTCCGTCCTTAATCTACGAGAACAACACCATTGATATCTTAATCAAGGTTGATCATGCTTAACAACTGATGTGTGCACGGACCTTGGCCCACGCAATGGCCCAATCCGAGTTCCATTGGGCCCAGTCACATGTGCACGGGCCAAGGAATTCAGGGAATCACTCGAAGTCCTTGTACGGAATGTTCAAGACCAACAAGGAGTTCATCGAGACATTGAAGGCTTAGAAGGTGATAACCCAGTTGTCTACACGATGATCCAAGCCCATGAAGAGAGCCCGTGAAGAGCCAAGTGGGCTATGGCCGATTAGGCCTTAGTGTTAGGAGTCTTAAGTTTAGATTAGTCCTTTTGTTAGCCATGGATTCGGCCCACCTTTGTCTAAGGATGGCCGAACCACTAGGCCCTTCTTTATTGAGTCCATGGATCGGCCCACCTTGTCCAAGGAGTGGCCGACCATCTAGCTTTTCGATATTAGGGTTTAGGGTTTCATTAGTATTTGCCTATATAAAGGCTTGCTTTGTAAGGTTTAAGGTAGCCGTTTTATGATAATAAACTTGTTCTTGTTTCTCTTGGATGGAGAGTACAATTTCGTTACTTGCATTGGCAAGGGTTCTTGAGCAATCTCGTGATCGTCCTTGATTGTTCCACCGACCTATTCCCCTGGAGTATTCACCTTCATCGGAGTGTCGTCTACCACCTACGTCAAATCGTGTTGTCCGTTTGACTCTAGGTTCCGCAATCCAAGCGTTGGACAACCTCGCTAGATCCTTGGGCAAACGTGCTACGTGTCTCGAACGTGTGGATCGAGGAACGTATCAGTTGGCTTCAGAGCTTTGGTGGAGGTATCTTCCGTTATATCCGTAGTTTTTGTCTTAGTTTTCCTTATTTCCGCTGCACTTGTTTCAAAAAGAAAAAAAAATTCTGGTCATTGTTTGTTGTTGAAGTCGAGTCCAAATCTGTCCGTTTGTGCCTGCCTTGTTAAAAAAAAAAAAAAACACTGTTCATCGTACTATTCACCGTCACTGTTCACGGTACTGTTCATATCTTTTGGTGTGTTATCTCCTTTGTGTTTGTGTCTAGTTTGTTGATAATTTCTGTCCACAACTTGTTCTTGCGTTAGAGTCGTTGGTTGTTGTGTCATTGGTTCTATCCGTTGTGTGTCACGTCGTTGCTCGAAAATCTGTCCGAACTTGGTTGTGTCTTGCATCTTCAATTCTGCCGTGCATGTTTCTTTGTTGTGTCAAATCTGCCCGGAATTTTGTTGGTCTTCGTGAGTCCAATTTCTATCCATTCATCCGTAGTTGTTGTGAACAATCTGCCCGCAAGTTGTTTCGTGGGATTGAGTCGTTTGTTGCATCGAAATTTCTGGTCGTTGGTGTTCCAAGTCGTTAGTCATAGCCGAAGGCAACAAGAAAACAAGAGGGCGACGGCTAGGGTTTCCTTGTGGCGGCTAGGGCTCCCTTTGTGCGGCTAGGATTCATTTGTGCGGCTAGGGTTTCATTTGCGCTAGAGTTTCTTTGTTTTCACTAGGAACACTCTCCTACATTCTCTCATCCATTTTAGGAACACTCTCCTATATTCTCTCCTATATTTTGGGGCACTCTCCTACATTCTCTCCTACATTTTAGGAACACTCTCCTACATTCTCTCATCCATTTTAGGAAACTTTCCTATATTCTCTCATCCATTTTAGAAAACTCTGCTATAATCTCTCATCCATTTTAGGAAACTTCCTATATTCTCTCATCCATTTTAGGAAACTCTCCTATAATCTCTCATCCATTTTAGGAAACTTCCTATATTCTCTCATCCATTTTAGGAAACTTTCCTATATTCTCTCATCCATTCTAGGAAACTTTCCTATATTCTCTCGGCCATTTTAGGAAACTCTCCTATATTCCCTCATCCACTTTAGGAAACTACTCCTACACTTTAGAACGCTAGGGTTTCCTTTTTTTGTGACACACATACCATTGCTGACCACCACCCACATCCCTTCCAAATTCGTCCATTTCACCTCATTTTGCACCCACATCTGTGTCTTACCTTCTTGGTTACTCTTGTGGAAAAAGTTGGTGACAGTTATTAGACTTGAGCGGCATTTCTCAACTACGTAACCCAACAGGTAAAGATATTTGGTAAGTCCATTGGAGTGACATCTATATACACGAGTGCGAGTGAATACACGTAAGGGAGCGTGAAAGGCAATATCTTCGGTTTCGTTGCTAACTTTTTGCAGGTTCCCTCATACATTCATGGCGAGTACAAGACGCATAAAAGCTAGCTCACAACATTGTCTTCTTGATCCTAAGGGAGTCAAAGAAGTGGCATTACGTGGTGTAGATGAGCAATTGGACATCGTCAAATCTCAGTTGCTTGGTTGGTTTTATACCCGTTGCGGTGTCAAAGATAAAATTTGTAGCTTGGCCATTGATGGGAGTTGTGAAGTCAACCTTGCAAGTGCTATCATGGTTGAGAAATTAAATCTTCCAACCATTGATCATCTTCAACCGTACAAGTTGGCGAGCACTCATGGTGAAGTTTGGGTTACTAAGCACACACTTGTACCTATTCAAATCGGCAAATATGTGGATGAGGTGTTGTGTGATGTAGTCCCAATTCAAGTGACACATGTGTTGTTGGGCAAAGCATGGATGTCAAGGCGAGAAGTTAAATATCATGGACATACTAATAAGTATTCCTTCTTATTTAATGGTCGTCGTCTTGGACTAGTATCACTTACTTATGACCAGCTTTGTATTGATCTAGCACGCATGAAAAGTGAGCTTGAGCGTTATAGGATGGAGAAAAACCGAGAAGAGGGATTTGAGCCTGAAGAGGTAAAATCCGAGGGAGTTGAAAGCAATGAGATCAAAGGGGCAGCTGTTGAACTAGAAAAAGAGATGGACAAATCGGATGAGATGGGTGATAAAAAGGAAGAGCAGAGAGAAAGAGGGCTGATTTTGAGCAAGAATATGAGGGTCTATTATTGTCCTAACGAACTTACCTTTGCTTTGTTTAGCATCTCTTCTTTTGTGCAGGTTACACAAAGTCACGTAGAGCTGGTCATGGCATGTTCCATTCCGAAGTCACTTGGACACTCCTAGGAGCTAAATCTCGTTGGTATCAATCCATGGAACAATCTGCATTCAAACTTGTCCGCGCCATTGGAGGAGTCATTCGAGCCCATTATTTTGATGAGAAGTATTGCAAAGCTGTCCAAAATTTTCCCACAATGACTAAAGAGTTACAACCTGATTTCATGCTTGTAAATGCATGTGATTCGTATGGGGTGGACTTCACTTCATTCCTGTCGCTTATGTTGGGTGATGGCCGCAAGGGTGTCAATCAAGATCCGAGTGTTGTTCTTCCCGCACTGGTTTGTGTTTCTATGGATGTGCAACACGGGTGGCTTAGTGTCCCACCTCCAGAATGGCAAGTGGCTCCGATTCAGTGCCTAGGGCTGAATTACACCACCTTGCACAACCAGGTTCGAGGCTTTTCTAGTTTCAATGAACATTGTTATGAAGTGCATGTGAATGTCCGGGTGCGAAGGCTAATTAGCGAGCTTTGGGTAGCAACCTGGAACGTTCACAAGCCTTATACACGTTCCTTCCTACCTTGGAGAATGTCCTTGTTTGAGAACCCCTTGAAGCTGACTAAGAGACATGTGCACCAAATTATCTTAATCATAACATATGCAAGTATCCTTCAATCTAAGAGGGCCAATATGTGGAGACTTGGGTGTCACACTACCCACTCTCATTAGTATCATTCATCTCCATCCAGATTTGAGGACAAATCCTTCTCAAGAGAAGGGGACTGATGTGTGCACGGACCTTGGCCCACGCAATGGCCCAATCCGAGTTCCATTGGGCCCAGTCACATGTGCACGGGCCAAGGAATTCAGGGAATCACTCCAAGTCCTTGTACGGAATGTTCAAGACCAACAAGGAGTTCATCGAGACATTGAAGGCTTAGAAGGTGATAACCCAGTTGTCTACACGATGATCCAAGCCCATGAAGAGAGCCCGTGAAGAGCCAAGTGGGCTATGGCCGATTAGGCCTTAGTGTTAGGAGTCTTAAGTTTAGATTAGTCCTTTTGTTAGCCATGGATTCGGCCCACCTTTGTCTAAGGATGGCCGAACCACTAGGCCCTTCTTTATTGAGTCCATGGGTCGGCCCACCTTGTCCAAGGAGTGGCCGACCATCTAGTTTTTCGATATTAGGGTTTAGGGTTTCATTAGTATTTGCCTATATAAAGGCTTGCTTTGTAAGGTTTAAGGTAGCCGTTTTATGATAATAAACTTGTTCTTGTTTCTCTTGGATGGAGAGTACAATTCCGTTACTTGCATTGGCAAGGGTTCTTGAGCAATCTCGTGATCGTCCTTGATTGTTCCACCGACCTATTCCCCTGGAGTATTCACCTTCATCGGAGTGTCGTCTACCACCTACGTCAAATCGTGTTGTCTGTTTGACTCTAGGTTCCGCAACCCAAGCGTTGGACAACCTCGCTAGATCCTTGGGCAAACGTGCTACGTGTCTCGAACGTGTGGATCGAGGAACGTATCAACAACACCCGAACAGACTGCACGAAGTTCCATCGAATCACATTGCTAGTTCGCCCAAGTCCTTTCTAACCTAGGCTCTCATCTCTTTCGTATCCGGGCGCAAGAATCCCATCTAAGATAATTCACAACTTGAGCCGGCCAGTCCCAAGCGTAAATCATCCATATTAAAGATTCCTACCCGACATACATTCCTAACTTCCTCAAGTCCCATGGTAATGATCCTTACACTTATGACATGCACAGTTCATCGCTTACGCTCAAACGAGCACATATACCTTTTGACGCTTTCACGAAAGCAGGGCCATAACACCACTTGGCCAAAGCTCTCTCCGCGCAGAGACCACGCGAAGTGGCTCTGATACCACCTGTGACAGCCCCACCTCACCCTATGGCGAACCAAAGGGTTCAGCGGACCGCCTGCCCAGCTCTCGCCAGGACTACGGAGTTGAATTACACAAATCCGATATTACGCGAGATAGGACCCAAAAGAATTGAACGACTGAAGACCGCCAAGCTTACAAGTAACTTACCAAAATCACATGGGGAAAACACTTTCATATGTACATGTCGCTAGGTTTACAATACAAGTGGAACCAGTGAAATGAAATACATTTGGAGTTTGCTCACTCTCGAGGAGCTATATAAAAGAACAAAAGATTATCTAACTAGCTCAACTCGCTTCTCAAAATCATGATTTCCAAAAGAGGTTCCGGTAAGGAAAACAAAGATAACGAGGAGGGGGTGAGCTTACGCCCAATGAGGTACCAAACATGAAGCAGAAAAATCATAGCATTTCACGTTATACAAATCAGATACACATGCTCGCTATAAAGTAAGACAAGTAAACACAAGAACACAAATAGGGAGGATACAGGTGGCTCTCAGGAGCCAGCTTACCAGCGCAGTACTTGATCCAAGCCGGTTGACTCTCCGTCAACGTATATAGAACCAACACGTCCGTAGACCCCACTTTACACCAAATTTCGTCCACCAAACACCCCTTTACCGGGCCCGCTCACCTCAACAGAAACAGAAATGGTAATACTCGAGTATACCGGAATCAAGGGTCTCAATACCCAAAAATCCCAAAACAGACTACCGTGGTTCGTTATCTAATCGTCCAGGCCCTTGCCGACCCAACTCAAATAACATAGCCACAGGATTTGAGCTCATAGGTCACAGAAAAGTCGTTGGTTACAAGTTTCCAAACGACGTCCAAACAGATACAGATACAGATTCAGATTGACACCAAAATTGGCATATGAACAGACAAGAGAACGAGTGTGATAAAGTACACCCTCGTCTCAAACAAATTAAACAGATTGCAGAGCAGAAATCAAGTTAAACAGCAATGGAGGGGAGTGGTACACTCACCGGTTCAAGTGCAGATACCTCAAAAGTTTTCACTTCGGATTGGCTTTAATCGCCAAGAAACCCTAAATAATCAAAGTAAACCAATTGAAGGTTTCACATCCAGAATCGAGTAAACAAAATGCACATGTGAGGCTCGACTACTAGTGCAAGGGTACAAAACATGATTTTTGTACATATGCCTCGCCAAATAATTACTAATGCAAGGGTACAAAACATGATTTTTGGGAACAAAAAGGTAACATGAAGACCTAGGTTCAACAACCCAAAAGCCCTTCATTTCTATCACAAGCCAATTCAAACTTAAAGGAACCAATCGGCCCAGAAAAATTGGACAGCACTTCTCCTAAATTTGCTTACTTTTCCAGCCATCATGGCTTCATTATTGTCCTCAGCCAGTCCCAAAGTCACACATAACATAAGTTCATTCAATAGCCGTTTAGTAGGCTCCAAGTAGTACAAGTACAACTCAGGCTAGGGAAAAGTCCGGAAATGAAAGTTAAGCCCTAAAATATTCAAATAAGCACAATAAGACTCAATTACAAGTCATAAACCAATGCCAAATACTACCGAAATAGGGTTCCATAAGCATACGTAAGCATTAGAGGAAACCAGAAAATCCGAAAATGGAGTTAGCTTTAGCCCTGAAAAAAAAACAGTTTTTTGACCTTATTTTGCAGTAATGGCACCAAAGGCACTACGATTATCGGATGAAGGTGAAAGACCCACCGTTTCGAACCTAAGAGATAGGGCTACAATGTTTCAGAAGACAACTTTGTCCAGTTTTGAGTGTAACAAGGTCATAAATGCAAGATACTACATCAAAAACGTAAAACAGATTCACCAAAACGCATTCTAGCGGAAACATCATAACTCAGGCTCTCCAAGTCCAAATCCAGAAATTCCAAAACCAACTGAAAGCTAAGAAACAGGGATAAATTTCATCAGAAGGCCTCAACAACCAATTCGGAAGCAATTCCAGCCAAAACAACCAATTACATGCGCAATTCTTACATTCGGGTAAAACCAGAACAGCAATAGTAATTTCGACTTTTCTCATTCTACACTACTCCGATTGACCTAAAATTTTGTAGGCACATCTAGAATGTCATTATCTACAACTTTTATGTTTTAAGCCAAGGCCAATTCGGCCTCTAACTAGGAGCTAAAATTTCGGGCAGAATGCTCCGACAATAACCCTAATTTTCTGAAATTTCTTCCAAACCAGAAATTGGTTGCAATTAATCACTTTTTCCACCTCCTAGAGTCATTGTATACCAATTCCAATCATCATAGATAGCCACACAATCATGCTTATATTAAAACAGAAAAATCTCCAAAAATAATAAAACTTCATCACTTCAACCACAAATCAAGAAATAATCCATAATATTGCATCTCATACCACCACTAATCATGATTTAAACATCAATTAAGGGAGGAGAGGGGTTCATCCACTACTCACCTTAGTAAAACAAGAGGGAGAGCAACTTGTCACCTTAGCTTCCCAAACAACTCCACCAAACAACTCACAAACACTAAGTGAAGAGGTTTTATGGAGTAAAACTAAAATTAAACGGTTAAAAGTGAAGATTAAGCAAGCTTGGAGCAAAGAAATTGGAGAGCTTTTCTTCCCTTATTGCTTGAAGGTGGCCGGCCATATGAAGCTTAGAAATGAAGATATTTTGGTCAATTTTTGAAGTTATTATGGTAAATGGTAAAAGGTTGAATAGTAAGTCAAAACAAGATTTAATCATATGGTGACACATGTCACCTTCATTAAATGTATGCCTAACTTTTGTGTCTCTCTTACAACAATCCACTTGGCAACCTCTAGATATCTCATAACACCTGGTAAATTAATTCCAGTATCCAAAACTTAACCTAGTTGGCCGAATTTTACCGAACTTTCTGCACTAGCGGGTCCCACGTCCAATATACGCTCTTAATTTCTCAAAAACTAACCGATACTAGAAAAATCATTTAAAAGCTATATTTACTCATAAAATTTATTTGCACAATTTTTCGAATAAAGAAAAGGTGGAAAAACGTATAAGTAAAAGAAATTAAAACCTAGAAATTAAGAAAATTACGGGTCCTCACAACCCGTGCACACATTAACCTAGAATCAACTCTAGGGTATTCAACTTAGCTTTCACAAGTTAAAGGAAAATTGCTTCAAGGAAGACAAAATTCTGGAATTTTGTTTATTCAATGTCAAAAACTGGATGTAAACATCAACTTGAGGCTATTTATAGCCTTGTCTAAATCGAATAAAACTTGGAAACTACTAAGGGAAACTCGGCCAGCCCTTGTTCTTTCCTTTGGCCGAAACTAACCTTCTTAACTAACAACTAACGGACTAACTAACGCATAATTTAGAACTAAGCTCAACATGAGCTAAATAATCTCGGTCCAATCGTCAATTGAAGCTTGATCACTTGCACCTTCAATTGTAAGCAGCATCTTGGTAGTCTTGCAAGGATCCTCCATGTCAATTCCTTCGATGCATGGTTTCCCTTGAGCTTGAACAGTATGAACTAATGCTTGAAGTGACTCTTTGAACCTCTTACCTCGTGCACGTGTCACTGGGCCTTGAGGGACCTTCACAGGGTCTACTTGAACACCATAGGTAACTTGCTCATTCGCATCAAAACATCTTGTCAAAACTAGACAAAGAAAGTATAGGTGCGTGTGTGAGTTTGTGTTTAAGTAATTGAAACGCCTTATCTTGGTCAGCTCCCCAATGAAATGCGCCATTCTTCTTGATTATTGCAGTTAATGGGGCAGGGCAGCAATTGTGTTAAAATCTCGCACAAATGTCCTATAAAAGCTGGCTAACCCATGAAAGCTCCTTACCTCACTCATAGTTCTTGGTGTAGGCTATTCTTGGATGGCTTTCACCTTACTTTCATCTACCTGTATTCCCTGTGCACTAATACAAATCCTAAAAAAACCAATTAATTAGTGCAAAAAGAACACTTTTGCAAGTTAGCATACAAGTTTGCTTGGCGCAAGGCACATAAAACAAAACATAAATGCTCCACATGCTCATCAAGATTTTTACTATAGACAAAAATGTCATCATAATAAACTACCGCAAATTTACCAAGAAAAGGGTATAAAACATGATTCATTAGCCTCATGAATGTGCCAAGGGAGTTAGATAAATCAAAGGGCATAACTAACCATTCATACAATCCATAGGTTGTGTTAAAAGCTGTTTTCCATTCATCACCCTCTTTCATGCGAATTTGATGGTATCCACTTTTTAAGTCAATCTTAGTGAAATTACAGCTCCATTTAGTTCATCTAGCATGTCATCTAACCTAGGTATAGGATGACGATACTTTACCGTTATAAAGTTGATGGCTCTACAATCCACACACATGCACGAGCTTCCATCCTTCTTTGGCACCAAGATCACGGAGACTGCACAAGGACTTAAGCTCTCACGTGCCCAACCCTTCTTAAGCAATTCGTCCACTTGTCTCTGAAGTTCCTTGGTTTCTTCTAGACTCATGCGATAAGTAGCTTTGTTGGGTAATGGTGCGCCTAGAATGAGGTCTATCTGATGTTCAATGCCACGGATTGGAGGCAGTCCATCCAGGATTTCCTCAGGTAACACGTTCTCAAATTCCTGCAACAAAGACATAAGATAGGGATGTAAAGAGTTAGTAGAATCATTAGAAGTGAACATAACCTCTTTGCATACTAACACAGGTAGAGGTTGGTGAGAAAGTAAGACTGATACGAACCAAGAGACACCATTGCGAACTATTCGAGTTCCCCTAGGACCCGTAACTCGAGCACGAGCTAAGAAGATGAGGGAGGAACTCCAAGGACTTGTTCATGAGATACAAGGCCAAGAAATTGTCCCCAAGGTCATTGAGGGGCTTGAGCATGAAGGAATGAAAGTCATCCATGTAGTGCACGTCAAAGAGAACCATGTGTGACCCTTCTCTAGTCACATTTACTGTTTTAGTTAAGTCATTGTAATAAGGGTTTAATGGTCCATAGCCTTGCTTTATTTACCTAAGCGATGACCTCATAAGGTTGTTTACCTAAGGGATGACCTCATAAGGTTTGGTCAAGCCTATAATTGTTAGTCTTAGTCAAGACCACAACTCTAGACTAGTTCCACATTTAGTTGTTTATCTCTATGTAAGGCTATAAATAGCCCACACTTCCAATGGTTTATGGATTCAATCAATAAATCAGATTTTGAGAGTTTTCTTGGTTTCTCCAAGGCTTCTTGAATACCTTAGAATTTCTCTAGGTGTTCGTGACTTATCAATCTAGAATCGCACTAGGTTGTGGCGTCTTCTACCATTATACCAAGGTTCGTTAACCACGTGATTAACGGGTTGAGGTCATCCGCTTCAAACTTGGTGTCCTCTTGTCGATCCCGAAGCTAATCTTTTACGGGTTTCGTCACAAGGTTGGCCCCGTACGGCTCAGCGAGGGTACTTACTGCGGCTCAGCCCGCCGTTTGGAGCTTGAACACTTGCATCTTCAATTGTAAGCAGCATTTTAGTAGTCGTGCAAGGATGTTCCAACTCAATTCCTTCAATGCCCGGTTTCTCTTGGGTTTGGATGGCACGTACCAAGGCTTGGAGGGACTCCTTGAATCTCTTAGCTCGTCCTCGTGTCACTGGGCCTTGGGGCACCTTCACAGGGTCTACTTGTACACTTTGGGCCTCGTGCTCAACCGCATCATTCCCCTCCTCTTGAAAAGGATTTGCCCTCAAATCGTACTCGTCCCCTGCAATAAATGGACTTAGATCAGCAACATTGAATGTAGCACTAACAGTATACCCACCAGGCAGATCTAAGCGGTATGCGTTGTCATTGATGCGCTCAATAACTTGAAAAGGCCCATCTCCTCGTGGTGACAGCTTGCTTTGCCGTTGTTTTGGAAACTTCTCCTTGCGCAAATGTAACCAGACCCAATCACCTGGTTCAAAGACAAGCTTGCGCCTGTGCTTATTAGCTTGTTGGACATATTGGGCCGTCCTCCTCTCGATATTGGTACGAACCTTGTCATGTAATGATCTCACGAACTCAGCTTTCTTTGGCACGAGAATCACTGGTACAGCGCATGGACTTAGACTTTCTCTAGCCCAACCTTTCCTTAGCAATTCCTCCACTTGCCTTTGCAATTCCTTTGTTTCCTCAGGACCCATTCTATAGGCCGGTTTGTTAGGCAATGGTGCTCCAGGAATGAGATCGATTTGGTGCTCGATTCCCCTTAGCGGTGGTAGTCCATCAGGTACATCCTCAGGAAATATGTCCTCAAATTCATCTTTGGCTTTTGCTAGCAAGCTTAGCTTCCCCTTATTTTCTTCTCTCATAGCCGACCCACTTGTTGCCTTTTTCTTCCCTAGAGGTTCGGCCCTACTCTCTCCTTTTTCTTCCTCACTTTTCTCTCGCTTTTTCCTCTCAAGTTCTAGCTCATACTCCTTTTGGAGCCTCATTTGATCTTCATACACTTGTTTTGGGGTGAGAGGTACAAGTGTCACCTTTCTATTGCAATGAGTAAAGACATATTTATTAGCTCTTCCCTTGAATTCGACATCGCGATCATATTGCCAAGGCCGTCCAAGAATGAGGTGACTTGCTTGCATTGGCACGACATCACAAGTAACCTCGTCTTCATACTTGCCAATTCGGAATGGCACTTTTACTTGTCTAAACACACGGACTTCCCCTTCATTGTTCAACCATTGAAGGCGATAAGGTCGTGGATGTCTGATAACTTGGAGCCCTAGCATTTCTACCATGAGTAGACTAGCGACATTGGCACAACTCCCACTATCAATAACAACACTACACACCTTATCCTTGATATGACACCTTGTGTAGAAAAGGTTGTCCCGTTGTAAATAACCTTATGAGATCATCGCGCTTAGGTAAATAAAGCAAGGCTATGGACCATTAAGCCCTTATTACAATGACTTAACTAAAACAGCAAATGTGACTAGAGAAGGGTCACACATGGTTCTCTTTGGCGTGCACTACTTGGATGACTTTCATTCCTTCATGCTCAAGCCCCTCCATGACCTTGGGAACAATTTCTTGGCCTTGTATCTCATGAACAAGTCCTTGGAGTTCCTCCCTCATCTTCTTAGCTCGTGCTCGAGTTACGGGTCCTAGGGGAACTCGAATAGTTCGCAATGGTGTCTCTTGGTTTGTATCATCCCCCTCCTCTTTAAAAGGATTTGCTGATACGAACCAAGAGACACCATTGCGAACTATTCGAGTTCCCCTAGGACCCGTAACTCGAGCACGAGCTAAGAAGATGAGGGAGGAACTCCAAGGACTTGTTCATGAGATACAAGGCCAAGAAATTGTCCCCAAGGTGAGGGGCTTGAGCATGAAGGAATGAAAGTCATCCATGTAGTGCACGTCAAAGAGAACCATGTGTGACCCTTCTCTAGTCACATTTGCTGTTTTAGTTAAGTCATTGTAATAAGGGTTTAATGGTCCATAGCCTTGCTTTATTTACCTAAGCGATGACCTCATAAGGTCATTTACCTAAGCGATGACCTCATAAGGTTGTTTACCTAAGGGATGACCTCATAAGGTTTGGTCAAGCCTATAATTGTTAGTCTTAGTCAAGACCACAACTCTAGACTAGTTCCACATTTAGTTGTTCATCTCTATGTAAGGCTATAAATAGCCCACACTTCCAATGGTTTATGCATTCAATCAATAAATCAGATTTTGAGAGTTTTCTTGGTTTCTCCAAGGCTTCTTGAATACCTTAGAATTTCTCTAGGTGTTCGTGACTTATCAATCTAGAATCGCACTAGGTTGTGGCGTCTTCTACCATTATACCAAGGTTCGTTAACCACGTGATTAACGGGTTGAGGTCATCCGCTTCAAACTTGGTGTCCTCTTGTCGATCCTGAAGCTAATCTTTTACGGGTTTCGTCACAAGGTTGGCGACGTTCGTATCAGTTGGTAATCAGAGCTAATTAAGAGGTATCACGTTATATCCTTTTATTTATTTCCTTTTCGAGTCAAGTTGTCGAAAATTCTGTTTTCGTGTTCTAAGTTGCTATCCGCAATTTCCAGATTTGTTACTTCGTGTTCTTGCGTTATTTTTCCAGATTTGTTACGTCATAAACTTGTGTCTAGTTGTTGTTAATTGCTGTGGTTAGCCTTGTTTGGTCCAGCCTTTCTTTTTGTGTCTTATTCTTGATTCTTTGTTTGAGTCTTGTTTCTATCCTGTTATATCCATTCAATTCCAATCTTTTGTTCTATTTGATCATTCGAGGTTACTGTTCATCCGAAAAAAAAATCAGTTTGTAGCAAGGGTTTTAGAGTCCTATCTAGTTATTACCTTGTGTTCTTGTTTACATACAAAAAAAAAAAAAATATATATATATATATATATAGCTGGCTAACCTTACAAAAATTCCTGGAAATCTGTCTTGATCAAAACTTGTGTTTTTTGAAGTTCCTGATTGTTTAAAACCACAATCTTGAAGTTCTTGGAACTTTAGTTGGGATTCTTGAAGACAACCAAAATCTGTCTTGATCAAATCGTGAAATCTTGGATTGTTTGGGGAGGAAATCATCTTCAATTTCGTGTTTTTTGAATTCTGGAAATTAACATCTTGAATTCTTGAAAGAATCTTGAAGTTTCTGGGTTTTGGGAACCAAATCTTGGTAAACAACAAGGCTGCAAAATTCCAGCTGCCAAAATCCTTGTCTTCACCATAACAATCTTCTTTCTTGACTAAGAACATTCAGCCTATTCAAGTCAAAATTTCCAACCTGTTCAAGTCAAATTTTTCACCCTTGTCCCCAAAAACAACCAAATCAATTCCAATCTTGAACTTGACCTTAGAATTCATGGGAACCAGTAAATAGGAAGACTAATCCTCATTTCCAAAGGATTAAGGAAGAAAAGCCAGCCTTGGGTTTCCAAAACAATCCTACCGCAACACAAATTCATCTTCCATTCAGATTCCATCTTTGCAACCATTGGGGATTTCTGTCCAATCATTAATTCTGAAAATTTTCGTGCATCATTAGGTCAGTTTTAAGTGTCATTCTGAATCCTCTAAGTGTCCATTTACCTACCAAAACACTGACCAGAAATGCAGCAACCAGCAGCTCAAAATTCCAGTTTTGGGTAGAGTTTTGTCTAGGATCCTTAAAATTCAACTTTGAGTCATTCATTGAGTCGTGGTTAGTCCCTTCATCTTTTGTTCTTTTTTTTTTTCGTTCAAAGTGCTACAATCTTGTGACCCTGGTTGGTAAGTCGATCCACACTAGAAGGAGTTCTAACTTCTTCGAGGAGTTGACTGAGGAGCCTTGAAAATACCTTGGTGAATTCATTAGAGTGTTCAAACACGAGAGCGAGAGTAAACACGTGAGGAAGTGTGCGAGATAAACTTTGCTTCTTTCCATTATTATTTTTTTTTACCCTACCATGGCTAACGAGGGGGGAGCAAGCTCCCAAGCTTTTGATCTTAAACTTTTCACAGAAGCAATCAAAGGCGAATTGGGACGCATGATGGACCAAAAACTTGAACTGATGCACCAACGCATTGACAGCTTAGAGTTGTCTCATGGAAGCTCCAAAGGCAGCCGTGGAAAGGCTTATGCAGATGAGTCTAGCGACTCTAACTCAGACAACAATTATGAGCATAAGCAAAGTAGGTCCAAGCGTGATGCTAGGCCTTCAAATGACCACATTCCGGGCATAAAGATGAAAATTCCGCCTTTCCAAGGACGATCAGACCCCGATGCCTACTTAGAGTGGGAGAAGCGGATTGAACTTGTCTTCGATTGCAATACTTACTCGGAGGAGCAAAAGGTCAAGTTGGCCGTGGTCGAATTCACCGACTACGCCGTTGTGTGGTGGGATCAACTCTCCACTAGTCGAAGGAGGAGTCGTGAACCTACCATACACACTTGGACGGAGCTAAGACGACTAATGAGGAAGCGTTTCGTACCAAGTCACTACTACCGTGACTTGTACCAAAAGCTTCAAACCCTCAACCAAGGAGCACGAAGTGTCGAGGACTATCACAAGGAAATGGAAATACTCATGCTACGGGCAGACATCATGGAGGATCGAGAAGCAACAATGGCACGCTTCTTGAACGGACTAAGGCCCGAAATCGCTGACCAAGTAGAGTTACACCACTATGTGGAACTTGGGGATTTGGTGGAAAAGGCCATCAAGATTGAAAGGAGGATTAAGAGGAGGGGTTCGACTCGGAGTTACTCCAACTTTTCACCCTCTTATCTCCGAACTACACCACCAAAGAAAGAGGATAAAGGGCCGAGTAATTCCATCCCTTCAAGACCAAGGCCGGATATGACTAAGTGGGAGTCTAAGGCAACACCAAAGACTGCCATTGAGTCGAGCATGGGGCGAAATCGAGATACTAGATGCTTCAAATGCCAAGGCCGAGGGCATATTGCTAGCCAATGCCCGAACCAACGCACTATGATCATCTTACCCAATGGTGAGTTTCTCACCGATGATGAAGATGAGAAGGAGGAGTTGCCATCCCTTGAGGAAGAAGAGGAAGAAGAGGAAGCATTGCCTGTCGATGAACGAGTTGGACTCGTTGTTAGACGAGCCTTAGCAACCCAAGTGAAAGCTGCCGACCATGCACAAAGGGAGAACATTTTCTACACCCGTTGCTATATCAAAGGCAAGGTATGTAGTTTGATCATAGATGGAGGTAGTTGTGCTAACGTCGCTAGTGCCTTGATGGTGGAGAAACTAGCACTACCCACTCTACGACATCCAACACCTTATCGTTTGCAATGGTTGAACGATAGTGGGGATGTTCGTGTGACCAAGCAAGTCCAAGTACCTTTCCGAATTGGAAAGTATGAGGACGTGGTGTTATGCGACGTGGTCCCTATGCAAGCATGTCACATACTATTGGGGAGACCATGGCAATTCGACAAGGGAGTTACATTCGATGGCATTACCAATAAATACTCCTTCAAGCAAGGCGAGAAGAGGATTGTGCTTGTGCCACTCACTCCTATCCAAGTTCGTGAAGATCAAGAAAGCCTGATCAAGGAGAGCGAGCTTGAGAATGAGAAGAAAAAAATAGAAAAAATCGAGAGCTCAACAGAAAATGATAAGGCCGAGAAAATTGAGAGGAAAAAAACATATAGTGAGCCGGCCAAAATTGAAAAGAGAGAGAAAAGGCAAAATCTATTGATAAAAGCCAATGTAGTAAGAAAAGCTTTGAGTGTTAATACACCCATCTTTGTACTTTTGTGCAAAGAGGTGTTGGTTGTTACAAGTGATCTTACTAACACTCTACCAACTAGTATTGTCTCTCTTTTGCAGGATTATGAGGATGTCTTTCCCGATGAGATTCCAAATGGACTACCACCAATAAGGGGAATTGAGCATCAAATTGACTTGGTTCCAGGTGCCCCACTTCCTAACAGACCAGCCTACAAAATGGGTCCAGATGAGACAAAGGAGCTCCAACGCCAAATCGAAGAGCTTCTAACAAAGGGATGGGCACGAGAAAGCTTGAGCCCATGTGCGGTTCCCGTCATCTTGGTGCCTAAAAAGGATGGAAGTTGGCGAATGTGCACTGACTGTAGGGCTGTTAATGCAATAACGGTAAAATATCGTCACCCTATTCCTAGACTTGATGATATGTTAGATGAGCTATATGGTGCTGTGATTTTCACTAAAATTGATCTAAAAAGCGGTTATCATCAAATTAGGATGAAAGAGGGGGATGAATGGAAAACGGCCTTTAAAACCAAACATGGCTTGTACGAGTGGTTAGTTATGCCATTTGGACTAACTAATGCACCTAGTACGTTCATGAGGTTGATGAACCATGTACTTCGTCCATTCCTTGGAAAATTTGTAGTTGTATATTTTGACGATATCCTGATTTATAGTAGGAGCTTCGATGAGCATGTTGAACATGTGAAGCTTGTTCTTGATGTACTTCGAAGGGAAAAGCTCTATGCTAACCTTAAGAAGTGCTCCTTTTGTACTGATCAACTTGTCTTCCTAGGCTTTGTTGTGAGTAAACAGGGAATCAAAGTGGACGAGGAGAAGGTTAAAGCAATTCGAGAATGGCCTACTCCAAGCACGGTGGGTGAGGTACGTAGCTTCCATGGTCTTGCTAGTTTTTATAGACGATTTGTTAAAGATTTTAGTACCATTGCTGCACCTCTAACTGCTGTAATTAAGAAAAATGAGCCATTTGTGTGGAGAGATGCTCAAGTACGTGCTTTCCAAATGCTTAAACATCAACTCACACATGCACCACTACTTGCATTACCATGCTTTGACAAGATGTTTGAAATAGAGTGTGATGCATCTGGGGTGGGTATTGGAGCTGTCCTAATGCAAGAGGGCAAACCAATTGCATACTTTAGTGAAAAACTCAATGGAGCAGCTTTGAACTATTCCACTTATGATAAGGAGTTGTACTCCTTAATCCGTGCTTTAGAAACTTGGCAACATTACTTGAGACCAAGGGAATTTGTCATACACACTGATCATGAGTCGCTTAAGCACATTAAGTCACAACACAAGTTGAATAAGCGTCATGTTAGGTGGATTGCATTTATTGAAACCTTCCCTTATGTGATTAAGTACAAAGTGGGGAAAACTAATGTTGTTGCTGATGCATTATCACGTCGGTACTCTTTGCTCACTCAACTTGATGCAAGGTTGTTAGGATTTGAATTAGTTAAAGAGTTATACACCAATGACCCAGATTTCTCAGGTATTTATGATTCTTGTGGTTCAGCAACTCAAGGTAAATTCTACATCCT
Organism: Coffea arabica; assembly: GCF_036785885.1. Taxonomy (NCBI): domain Eukaryota; kingdom Viridiplantae; phylum Streptophyta; class Magnoliopsida; order Gentianales; family Rubiaceae; genus Coffea; species Coffea arabica. The sequence continues at coordinate 41,460,944 of NC_092320.1, read as the reverse complement.
TGATGGATTTCTTTTCTACCTCAATCGACTATGCATACCTAATTGCTCTATTCGCTCTTTACTAGTTAGGGAAGCACACGGAGGTGGCTTGATGGGACACTTTGGCGTGGCTAAAACCTTAGCTATCCTTCAAGAGCACTTCCATTGGCCAAGGATGAAACGAGATGTGGAGCGAATGGTGGCTAAATGCATTACTTGCCACAAAGCTAAGTCTAAACTTCAACCCTATGGCCTTTATAGTCCTTTACCTGTACCTAAGGAACCTTGGACCGACATTTCCATGGATTTTGTTTTAGGGTTGCCTAGGTCAAAGAGGGGAAATGATAGCATCTTTGTTATTGTTGACAGATTTTCAAAAATGGCACATTTTATACCATGTCACAAAACAGATGATGCATCGCACATTGCTGATTTGTTTTTCAAAGAAATCATTAGATTGCATGGCATGCCTAGGACAATTGTCTCTGATAGGGATGTCAAATTTTTGAGTTACTTTTGGAAAACTTTGTGGGGAAAATTGGGTACCAAATTGCTATTTTCTACTACTAGTCACCCACAAACTGATGGCCAAACTGAGGTTGTCAATCGTACACTATCTACACTCTTGCGTGCCATCATTAGAAAAAACATTAGAACCTGGGAAGAGTGTTTACCCCATGTTGAGTTTGCATACAATCGCACGGTGCATAGTTCTACTCATTTTTCACCATTTGAAATAGTCTATGGTTTTAACCCTTTAACACCACTAGACTTATCACCTTTACCTTCTTCTGAGCACATTAACATGGATGGTGCTAAACGAGCAGATTTTGTCAAGAAATTACACGAGCAGGTACGCCTAAACATTGAGCGAAGGATGGACCAAGTTGCTCAACGGGTTAACAAGGGACGCCAACGCGTTGTGTTTGAACCTGGTGACTGGGTGTGGTTACATCTACGCAAGGAAAGGTTCCCAGTCCAAAGGCGCAATAAATTACTTCCCCGAGGAGATGGGCCGTTCCAAGTCATCAAGCGCATCAATGACAATGCTTACAAACTGGACCTACCCGGTGAGTACAATGTGAGCGCTACATTCAATGTCTCTGATCTATCTCCTTTTCTTGCAGACGATGAAGCTGATTTGAGGACAAATCCTTTTGAAGAGGAGGGGGATGATACGAACCAAGAGACACCATTGCGAACTATTCGAGTTCCCCTAGGACCCGTAACTCGAGCACGAGCTAAGAAGATGAGGGAGGAACTCCAAGGACTTGTTCATGAGATACAAGGCCAAGAAATTGTCCCCAAGGTCATTGAGGGGCTTGAGCATGAAGGAATGAAAGTCATCCATGTAGTGCACGTCAAAGAGAACCATGTGTGACCCTTCTCTAGTCACATTTGCTGTTTTAGTTAAGTCATTGTAATAAGGGTTTAATGGTCCATAGCCTTGCTTTATTTACCTAAGCGATGACCTCATAAGGTCATTTACCTAAGCGATGACCTCATAAGGTTGTTTACCTAAGGGATGACCTCATAAGGTTTGGTCAAGCCTATAATTGTTAGTCTTAGTCAAGACCACAACTCTAGACTAGTTCCACATTTAGTTGTTCATCTCTATGTAAGGCTATAAATAGCCCACACTTCCAATGGTTTATGCATTCAATCAATAAATCAGATTTTGAGAGTTTTCTTGGTTTCTCCAAGGCTTCTTGAATACCTTAGAATTTCTCTAGGTGTTCGTGACTTATCAATCTAGAATCGCACTAGGTTGTGGCGTCTTCTACCATTATACCAAGGTTCGTTAACCACGTGATTAACGGGTTGAGGTCATCCGCTTCAAACTTGGTGTCCTCTTGTCGATCCTGAAGCTAATCTTTTACGGGTTTCGTCACAAGGTTGGCGACGTTCGTATCAGTTGGTAATCAGAGCTAATTAAGAGGTATCACGTTATATCCTTTTATTTATTTCCTTTTCGAGTCAAGTTGTCGAAAATTCTGTTTTCGTGTTCTAAGTTGCTATCCGCAATTTCCAGATTTGTTACTTCGTGTTCTTGCGTTATTTTTCCAGATTTGTTACGTCATAAACTTGTGTCTAGTTGTTGTTAATTGCTGTGGTTAGCCTTGTTTGGTCCAGCCTTTCTTTTTGTGTCTTATTCTTGATTCTTTGTTTGAGTCTTGTTTCTATCCTGTTATATCCATTCAATTCCAATCTTTTGTTCTATTTGATCATTCGAGGTTACTGTTCATCCGAAAAAAAAATCAGTTTGTAGCAAGGGTTTTAGAGTCCTATCTAGTTATTACCTTGTGTTCTTGTTTACATACAAAAAAAAAAAATATATATATATAGCTGGCTAACCTTACAAAAATTCCTGGAAATCTGTCTTGATCAAAACTTGGGTTTTTTGAAGTTCCTGATTGTTTAAAACCACAATCTTGAAGTTCTTGGAACTTTAGTTGGGATTCTTGAAGACAACCAAAATCTGTCTTGATCAAATCGTGAAATCTTGGATTGTTTGGGGAGGAAATCATCTTCAATTTCGTGTTTTTTGAATTCTGGAAATTAACATCTTGAATTCTTGAAAGAATCTTGAAGTTTCTGGGTTTTGGGAACCAAATCTTGGTAAACAACAAGGCTGCAAAATTCCAGCTGCCAAAATCCTTGTCTTCACCATAACAATCTTCTTTCTTGACTAAGAACATTCAGCCTATTCAAGTCAAAATTTCCAACCTGTTCAAGTCAAAATTTTCACCCTTGTCCCCAAAAACAACCAAATCAATTCCAATCTTGAACTTGACCTTAGAATTCATGGGAACCAGTAAATAGGAAGACTAATCCTCATTTCCAAAGGATTAAGGAAGAAAAGCCAGCCTTGGGTTTCCAAAACAATCCTACCGCAACACAAATTCATCTTCCATTCAGATTCCATCTTTGCAACCATTGGGGATTTCTGTCCAATCATTAATTCTGAAAATTTTCGTGCATCATTAGGTCAGTTTTAAGTGTCATTCTGAATCCTCTAAGTGTCCATTTACCTACCAAAACACTGACCAGAAATGCAGCAACCAGCAGCTCAAAATTCCAGTTTTGGGTAGAGTTTTGTCTAGGATCCTTAAAATTCAACTTTGAGTCATTCATTGAGTCGTGGTTAGTCCCTTCATCTTTTGTTCTTTTTTTTTTTTTTTCGTTCAAAGTGCTACAATCTTGTGACCCTGGTTGGTAAGTCGATCCACACTAGAAGGAGTTCTAACTTCTTCGAGGAGTTGACTGAGGAGCCTTGAAAATACCTTGGTGAATTCATTAGAGTGTTCAAACACGAGAGCGAGAGTAAACACGTGAGGAAGTGTGCGAGATAAACTTTGCTTCTTTCCATTATTATTTTTTTTTACCCTACCATGGCTAACGAGGGGGGAGCAAGCTCCCAAGCTTTTGATCTTAAACTTTTCACAGAAGCAATCAAAGGCGAATTGGGACGCATGATGGACCAAAAACTTGAACTGATGCACCAACGCATTGACAGCTTAGAGTTGTCTCATGGAAGCTCCAAAGGCAGCCGTGGAAAGGCTTATGCAGATGAGTCTAGCGACTCTAACTCAGACAACAATTATGAGCATAAGCAAAGTAGGTCCAAGCGTGATGCTAGGCCTTCAAATGACCACATTCCGGGCATAAAGATGAAAATTCCGCCTTTCCAAGGACGATCAGACCCCGATGCCTACTTAGAGTGGGAGAAGCGGATTGAACTTGTCTTCGATTGCAATACTTACTCGGAGGAGCAAAAGGTCAAGTTGGCCGTGGTCGAATTCACCGACTACGCCGTTGTGTGGTGGGATCAACTCTCCACTAGTCGAAGGAGGAGTCGTGAACCTACCATACACACTTGGACGGAGCTAAGACGACTAATGAGGAAGCGTTTCGTACCAAGTCACTACTACCGTGACTTGTACCAAAAGCTTCAAACCCTCAACCAAGGAGCACGAAGTGTCGAGGACTATCACAAGGAAATGGAAATACTCATGCTACGGGCAGACATCATGGAGGATCGAGAAGCAACAATGGCACGCTTCTTGAACGGACTAAGGCCCGAAATCGCTGACCAAGTAGAGTTACACCACTATGTGGAACTTGGGGATTTGGTGGAAAAGGCCATCAAGATTGAAAGGAGGATTAAGAGGAGGGGTTCGACTCGGAGTTACTCCAACTTTTCACCCTCTTATCTCCGAACTACACCACCAAAGAAAGAGGATAAAGGGCCGAGTAATTCCATCCCTTCAAGACCAAGGCCGGATATGACTAAGTGGGAGTCTAAGGCAACACCAAAGACTGCCATTGAGTCGAGCATGGGGCGAAATCGAGATACTAGATGCTTCAAATGCCAAGGCCGAGGGCATATTGCTAGCCAATGCCCGAACCAACGCACTATGATCATCTTACCCAATGGTGAGTTTCTCACCGATGATGAAGATGAGAAGGAGGAGTTGCCATCCCTTGAGGAAGAAGAGGAAGAAGAGGAAGCATTGCCTGTCGATGAACGAGTTGGACTCGTTGTTAGACGAGCCTTAGCAACCCAAGTGAAAGCTGCCGACCATGCACAAAGGGAGAACATTTTCTACACCCGTTGCTATATCAAAGGCAAGGTATGTAGTTTGATCATAGATGGAGGTAGTTGTGCTAACGTCGCTAGTGCCTTGATGGTGGAGAAACTAGCACTACCCACTCTACGACATCCAACACCTTATCGTTTGCAATGGTTGAACGATAGTGGGGATGTTCGTGTGACCAAGCAAGTCCAAGTACCTTTCCGAATTGGAAAGTATGAGGACGTGGTGTTATGCGACGTGGTCCCTATGCAAGCATGTCACATACTATTGGGGAGACCATGGCAATTCGACAAGGGAGTTACATTCGATGGCATTACCAATAAATACTCCTTCAAGCAAGGCGAGAAGAGGATTGTGCTTGTGCCACTCACTCCTATCCAAGTTCGTGAAGATCAAGAAAGCCTGATCAAGGAGAGCGAGCTTGAGAATGAGAAGAAAAAAATAGAAAAAATCGAGAGCTCAACAGAAAATGATAAGGCCGAGAAAATTGAGAGGAAAAAAACATATAGTGAGCCGGCCAAAATTGAAAAGAGAGAGAAAAGGCAAAATCTATTGATAAAAGCCAATGTAGTAAGAAAAGCTTTGAGTGTTAATACACCCATCTTTGTACTTTTGTGCAAAGAGGTGTTGGTTGTTACAAGTGATCTTACTAACACTCTACCAACTAGTATTGTCTCTCTTTTGCAGGATTATGAGGATGTCTTTCCCGATGAGATTCCAAATGGACTACCACCAATAAGGGGAATTGAGCATCAAATTGACTTGGTTCCAGGTGCCCCACTTCCTAACAGACCAGCCTACAAAATGGGTCCAGATGAGACAAAGGAGCTCCAACGCCAAATCGAAGAGCTTCTAACAAAGGGATGGGCACGAGAAAGCTTGAGCCCATGTGCGGTTCCCGTCATCTTGGTGCCTAAAAAGGATGGAAGTTGGCGAATGTGCACTGACTGTAGGGCTGTTAATGCAATAACGGTAAAATATCGTCACCCTATTCCTAGACTTGATGATATGTTAGATGAGCTATATGGTGCTGTGATTTTCACTAAAATTGATCTAAAAAGCGGTTATCATCAAATTAGGATGAAAGAGGGGGATGAATGGAAAACGGCCTTTAAAACCAAACATGGCTTGTACGAGTGGTTAGTTATGCCATTTGGACTAACTAATGCACCTAGTACGTTCATGAGGTTGATGAACCATGTACTTCGTCCATTCCTTGGAAAATTTGTAGTTGTATATTTTGACGATATCCTGATTTATAGTAGGAGCTTCGATGAGCATGTTGAACATGTGAAGCTTGTTCTTGATGTACTTCGAAGGGAAAAGCTCTATGCTAACCTTAAGAAGTGCTCCTTTTGTACTGATCAACTTGTCTTCCTAGGCTTTGTTGTGAGTAAACAGGGAATCAAAGTGGACGAGGAGAAGGTTAAAGCAATTCGAGAATGGCCTACTCCAAGCACGGTGGGTGAGGTACGTAGCTTCCATGGTCTTGCTAGTTTTTATAGACGATTTGTTAAAGATTTTAGTACCATTGCTGCACCTCTAACTGCTGTAATTAAGAAAAATGAGCCATTTGTGTGGAGAGATGCTCAAGTACGTGCTTTCCAAATGCTTAAACATCAACTCACACATGCACCACTACTTGCATTACCATGCTTTGACAAGATGTTTGAAATAGAGTGTGATGCATCTGGGGTGGGTATTGGAGCTGTCCTAATGCAAGAGGGCAAACCAATTGCATACTTTAGTGAAAAACTCAATGGAGCAGCTTTGAACTATTCCACTTATGATAAGGAGTTGTACTCCTTAATCCGTGCTTTAGAAACTTGGCAACATTACTTGAGACCAAGGGAATTTGTCATACACACTGATCATGAGTCGCTTAAGCACATTAAGTCACAACACAAGTTGAATAAGCGTCATGTTAGGTGGATTGCATTTATTGAAACCTTCCCTTATGTGATTAAGTACAAAGTGGGGAAAACTAATGTTGTTGCTGATGCATTATCACGTCGGTACTCTTTGCTCACTCAACTTGATGCAAGGTTGTTAGGATTTGAATTAGTTAAAGAGTTATACACCAATGACCCAGATTTCTCAGGTATTTATGATTCTTGTGGTTCAGCAACTCAAGGTAAATTCTACATCCTTGATGGATTTCTTTTCTACCTCAATCGACTATGCATACCTAATTGCTCTATTCGCTCTTTACTAGTTAGGGAAGCACACGGAGGTGGCTTGATGGGACACTTTGGCGTGGCTAAAACCTTAGCTATCCTTCAAGAGCACTTCCATTGGCCAAGGATGAAACGAGATGTGGAGCGAATGGTGGCTAAATGCATTACTTGCCACAAAGCTAAGTCTAAACTTCAACCCTATGGCCTTTATAGTCCTTTACCTGTACCTAAGGAACCTTGGACCGACATTTCCATGGATTTTGTTTTAGGGTTGCCTAGGTCAAAGAGGGGAAATGATAGCATCTTTGTTATTGTTGACAGATTTTCAAAAATGGCACATTTTATACCATGTCACAAAACAGATGATGCATCGCACATTGCTGATTTGTTTTTCAAAGAAATCATTAGATTGCATGGCATGCCTAGGACAATTGTCTCTGATAGGGATGTCAAATTTTTGAGTTACTTTTGGAAAACTTTGTGGGGAAAATTGGGTACCAAATTGCTATTTTCTACTACTAGTCACCCACAAACTGATGGCCAAACTGAGGTTGTCAATCGTACACTATCTACACTCTTGCGTGCCATCATTAGAAAAAACATTAGAACCTGGGAAGAGTGTTTACCCCATGTTGAGTTTGCATACAATCGCACGGTGCATAGTTCTACTCATTTTTCACCATTTGAAATAGTCTATGGTTTTAACCCTTTAACACCACTAGACTTATCACCTTTACCTTCTTCTGAGCACATTAACATGGATGGTGCTAAACGAGCAGATTTTGTCAAGAAATTACACGAGCAGGTACGCCTAAACATTGAGCGAAGGATGGACCAAGTTGCTCAACGGGTTAACAAGGGACGCCAACGCGTTGTGTTTGAACCTGGTGACTGGGTGTGGTTACATCTACGCAAGGAAAGGTTCCCAGTCCAAAGGCGCAATAAATTACTTCCCCGAGGAGATGGGCCGTTCCAAGTCATCAAGCGCATCAATGACAATGCTTACAAACTGGACCTACCCGGTGAGTACAATGTGAGCGCTACATTCAATGTCTCTGATCTATCTCCTTTTCTTGCAGACGATGAAGCTGATTTGAGGACAAATCCTTTTGAAGAGGAGGGGGATGATACGAACCAAGAGACACCATTGCGAACTATTCGAGTTCCCCTAGGACCCGTAACTCGAGCACGAGCTAAGAAGATGAGGGAGGAACTCCAAGGACTTGTTCATGAGATACAAGGCCAAGAAATTGTCCCCAAGGTCATTGAGGGGCTTGAGCATGAAGGAATGAAAGTCATCCATGTAGTGCACGTCAAAGAGAACCATGTGTGACCCTTCTCTAGTCACATTTGCTGTTTTAGTTAAGTCATTGTAATAAGGGTTTAATGGTCCATAGCCTTGCTTTATTTACCTAAGCGATGACCTCATAAGGTCATTTACCTAAGCGATGACCTCATAAGGTTGTTTACCTAAGGGATGACCTCATAAGGTTTGGTCAAGCCTATAATTGTTAGTCTTAGTCAAGACCACAACTCTAGACTAGTTCCACATTTAGTTGTTCATCTCTATGTAAGGCTATAAATAGCCCACACTTCCAATGGTTTATGCATTCAATCAATAAATCAGATTTTGAGAGTTTTCTTGGTTTCTCCAAGGCTTCTTGAATACCTTAGAATTTCTCTAGGTGTTCGTGACTTATCAATCTAGAATCGCACTAGGTTGTGGCGTCTTCTACCATTATACCAAGGTTCGTTAACCACGTGATTAACGGGTTGAGGTCATCCGCTTCAAACTTGGTGTCCTCTTGTCGATCCTGAAGCTAATCCCTTAGTCCGTTCAAGAAGCGTGCCATTGTTGCTTCTCGATCCTCCATGATGTCTGCCTGTAGCATGAGTATTTCCATTTCTTTGTGATAGTCCTCGACACTTCGTACTCCTTGGTTGAGGGTTTGAAGCTTTTGGTACAAGTCACGGTAGTAGTGACTGGGTACGAAACGCTTCCTCATTAGTCGTCTTAGCTCCGTCCAAGTTTGTATGGTAGGTTCACGACTCCTCCTTCGACTAGTGGAGAGTTGATCCCACCACACAACGGCGTAGTCGGTGAATTCGACCACGGCCAACTTGACCTTTTGCTCCTCCGAGTAAGTATTGCAATCGAAAACAAGTTCAATCCGCTTTTCCCACTCTAAGTAGGCATCAGGGTCTGATCGTCCTTGGAAAGGCGGAATTTTCATCTTTATGCCCGGAATGTGGTCATTTGAAGGCCTAGCATCACGCTTGGACCTACTTTGCTTATGCTCATAGTTGTTGTCTGAGTTAGAGTCGCTAGACTCATGTGCATAAGCCTTTCCACGGCTGCCTTTGGAGCTTCCATGAGACAACTCTAGCTGTCAATGCGTTGGTGCATCAGTTCAAGTTTTTGGTCCATCATGCGTCCCAATTCGCCTTTGATTGCTTCTGTGAAAAGTTTAAGATCAAAAGCTTGGGAGCTTGCTCCCCCTCGTTAGCCATGGTAGGGTAAAAAAAAATAATAATGGAAAGAAGCAAAGTTTATCTCGCACACTTCCTCACGTGTTTACTCTCGCTCTCGTGTTTGAACACTCTAAGAACTCACCAAGGTATTTTCAAGGCTCCTCGGTCAACTCCTCGAAGAAGTTAGAACTCCTTCTAGTGTGGATCGACTTACCAACCAGGGTCACAAGATTGTAGCACTTTGAACGAAAAAAAGAACAAAAGATGAAGGGACTGACCACTACTCAATGAATGACTCAAAGTTGAATTTTAAGGATCCTAGACAAAAACTCTACCCAAAACTGGAATTTTGAGCTGCTGGTTGCTGCATTTCTGGGTAGTGTTTTAGTAGATAAATGGACACTTAGAGGATTCAGAATGACACTTAAAACTAACCTAATGATGCACGAAAATTTCCAGAATTAATGATTGGACAGAAATTCCCCAATGGTTGCAAAGATGGAATCCGAATGGAAGATGAATTTGTGGGCTGACTTTTCTTCTTTAATCCTTTGGAAACAAGGATTAGTCTTCCTATTTGCTGGTTCCCATAAATTCTAAGGTCAAGTTCAAGATTGGAACTGATTTGGTTGTTTTTGGGAACAAGGGTGGAAAATTTGACTTGAACAGGTTGGAAAATTTGACTTGAATAGGTTGGGAAATTTGACTTGAATAGGCTGAATATTCTTCTTCTTCCTTTGTTTTTGTTTTCTAATCAGCCAAGAAGAGCCAAATTTCGTGGCTAAAATGTTCTTAGTCAAGAAAGAAGATTGTTGTGGTGAAGACAAGGATTTTGGCAGCTGAAAATTTGCAACCTTGTTGTTTACCAAGATTTGGTTCCCAAAACCCAGAAACTTCAAGATTCTTTCAAGAATTCAAGATGTTAATTCCCAGAATTCAAGAAACACAAAATTGAAGATGATTTCCTCCCTAAACAATCCAAGATTTCACGATTTGATCAAGACAGATTTTGGTTGGCTTCAAGAATCCCAACTAAAGTTCCAAGAACTTCAAGATTGTGGTTTTTAACAATCAGGAACTTCAAAAAAAAACCCAAGTTTTGATCAAGACAGATTTCCAGGAATTTTTGTAAGGTTAGCCAGCTATTTTTTTTTTTTTTGTATTTAAACAAGAACACAAGGTAATAACTAGATAGGACTCTAAAACCCTTGCTACAAACTGATTTTTTTTTCCGGATGAACAGTAACCTCGAATGATCAAATAGAACAAAAGACTGGAATTGAATGGATATAACAGGATAGAAACAAGACTCAAACAAAGAATCAAGAATAAGACACAAAAAAAAAGGCTGGACCAAACCAGGCTAACCACAGCAATTAACAACAACTAGACACAAGTTCATGTCCTAACAAATCTGGAAAAATAACGCAAGAACACGAAGTAACAAATCTGGAAATTGCGGATAGCAACTTAGAACACGAAAACAGAATTTTCGACAACTTGACTCGAAAAGCAAATAAAAAAAAGGATATAACGTGATACCTCTTAATTAGCTCTGATTACCAACTGATACGAACGTCGCCAACCTTGTGACGAAACCCGTAATAGATTAGCTTCAGGATCGACAAGAGGACACCAAGTTTGAAGCGGATGACCTCAACCCGTTAATCACGTGGTTAACGAACCTTGGTATAATGGTAGAAGACGCCACAACCTAGTGCGATTCTAGATTGATAAGTCACGAACACCTAGAGAAATTCTAAGGTATTCAAGAAGCCTTGGAGAAACCAAGAAAACTCTCAAAATCTGATTTATTGATTGAATCCATAAACCATTGGAAGTGTGGGCTATTTATAGTCTTACATAGAGATGAACAACTAAATGTGGAACTAGTCTAGAGTTGTGGTCTTGACTAAGACTAACAATTGTAGGCTTGACTATTTCCATAAACCTTATGAGGTCATCCCTTAGGTAAACAACCTTATGAGGTCATTGCTTAGGTAAATAACCTTATGAGATCATCGCTTAGGTAAATAAAGCAAGGCTATGGACCATTAAGCCCTTATTACAATGACTTAACTAAAACAGCAAATGTGACTAGAGAAGGGTCACACATGGTTCTCTTTGGCGTGCACTACATGGATGACTTTCATTCCTTCATGCTCAAGCCCCTCCATGACCTTGGGAACAATTTCTTGGCCTTGTATCTCATGAACAAGTCCTTGGAGTTCCTCCCTCATCTTCTTAGCTCGTGCTCGAGTTACGGGTCCTAGGGGAACTCGAATAGTTCGCAATGGTGTCTCTTGGTTCGTATCAGTGTTCGTGACTTATCAATCTAGAATCGCACTAGGTTGTGGCGTCTTCTACCATTATACCAAGGTTCGTTAACCACGTGATTAACGGGTTGAGGTCATCCGCTTCAAACTTGGTGTCTTCTTGTCGATCCTGAAGCTAATCTTTTACGGGTTTCGTCACAAGGTTGGCGACGTTCGTATCAAAGACTCTCTTCACATCACTGGCTTTTGCAAACATGCTTTGTTTTCTTTCATTTTTTTCCTCTAGGGCCGAATCATCTAATGCCTTTTTTCTCTCATTTTTCTCGACCCTCTTCACCTTCTTTTGTTCCTCACTTTCTTGTTGCAATCTAATTTGGTCCTCATGCACTTGTTTAGGAGTGAGAGGAACAAGTGTGACTTTCCTATTACAGTGCAAGAAAGTATATTTATTGGTGAAATCATCATGGCTAGTTCTTTTGTCATATTGCCATGGTCTCCCCAACAGTACATGAGTAGCTTGCATTGGCACCATGTCACAGAGGACTTCATCCTCATACCGACCAATGCAGAAGGGGATCACTACTTGCTTCGTGACTCGCACATCTCCACTGTCATTCAACCATTGGAACCTATACGGACGTGGATGCTTGATTGTAGGAAGTGAAGCCTTTTCCACTAGTGTTGTATAGGCCGCATTTGTACAACTCCCGGGATCAATTATAAGACTACACACCTTGTCTTTTATGTGACAACGCGTGTAGAAAATATTTTCCCTTTGTTAGCCATATTCCTCCTTGATTTGAGTAGCTAACACTCTTCGAACCACCAATCCAAACTGCTTATTTGTTAGTAGCTCTTCACTAGAGTCAACTTCCTCCTCTTCCAA